>NC_091757.1:40000-277500 GCF_043380555.1 Nothobranchius furzeri | reverse complement strand
CACAGCCGCAGGATTAGACTAGGAAATATTTAGCAAAGGTAATCAGAATGTTTTGGTCCCCGCCTCAATGCTTTGCAACTGTTCTAACTTTTAGTGAAAAACATTCTTCCAGTTTAACGCTCACAGCTTGTTTTTTGTCTGCTGAACAACCAGCATGAATCATGACAGATTCACTTAAGTTCAGAGGTGGAGCCAGGTGTGCCCAGTCGCAATTATTAATATTAATTCACATTAAAGAGAGATATTCCACCCAAAACTGAAATTTTGTCTGTTGACATATTTCCCAGCATTAGATAAGTGAGGAAAAACCATTTTTAACCAGCCCAGTCATCCTCCTGACTCGGCTGTACTCCTTTAGCTTTAGCTTAGCATAAAACAAAGTAAGTGAATGGATCCAGCTAGCATTGTGAGTAATCATGTCAATAGATTCACTCAGTAGTGATCCAAATTCTGCTTGGTGACCTAAATAATCATAATGAGTGCAAGTGAAAATAATTAGTAACATAAAGGAATCACAGGCGCCATTTTGGACTTGGGACTACTTTATGACAAAGCACAGCTGTAAGTCTCCGCTGGCAGCACGAAAGACACCTGCCTCTGTAAACACAGATGCACACATTGTTAGCTAAATGGCATGAAAACATGCACGCACACGTAATGCAGCTTTTCTTTTATCTCTGATGAATGCGGTAAAAAGCAACAACGCTGTTTCATTTTTAAAACGTGATTAGTTCAACTGCTGCATGTCTGGGAGGAGTCAGTGCTCTGCTTCGTGAAGTAGGGTGACCAAAGCCAGACAGTCCAGCATTTTCATCACTTTTCTCACGCCATCCAACGTAATTAAAATAAATAAATAAATAAGTAAAACAACCAATGCAATAAATAGTAATCAGTTAAAAGCTAAACTAAAAAGGTGGGTCTTGAGCCTGATCTCAAGAACATGAACGTTCTCTGTGACCCTGAGATCTTCCGGCAGCTTGTTCCAGAGGCGAGGGCGGTGTTAATTAAAAGACGCCTCGCCATGAGTGTGTGTCCTGACCAGGGCCCCACAATGGAGCTCTAACATTGAGTCAAACCCAGAAGTACCAAAAATTGCAGTTCCACCCTCATCCACTAGGGGCTGGTGTCAGAAGCGAGCAAATCCTCATTTACTCCCATGTTAAAAATACCAATTTCACAGCAGAAATAAACATGTTTTGGTTTAAATGATCTAGTTTACACTCATGACAACTCTGAGGGGGGGGGGGGGGGGGGATGTTTTTCTCACTCTTCTGTTTAAGTGCATTAAAAGCCTAAAATTCTGTATAATTGATGAGCATCAGACACACGTGACCACAGAGATAGCTCCGTGGAAAGGCCTCAGTAGAGCCTCGGTCTGGCTTGGAAACTGTTCCGGGATTTTGAGTCTCTGTGTTTGTGTATTCTTGTTTGGATATTATTTGTGCAATTGTTGGACAAAATGACTTGCTGTGGTATTAATTGCACTAATAGAACGTCCAAGGAGTCTCCACTTCATTTTTTTCGGTAAGTAAAATTATATTTATGTATTTTAGGTCACTGCCGAGCTGAGCTTAGATTTTAACATGTACTGTTGAACCATGAAATTTAAATGTAATAGGGTAAAACCCAGTGCATTTAACATAATGCTGCACTTTAGAAAATGGGTTGAAATATAACATGTTGGTGGAGCTGGGTTCCGACTATCGGCTTGTGGAGATCTCGGGAGACCGATGTTTTCCACCCGTTTCTCCCCTCCCCGCAGCTCGGCACATCTCTGTCTGATCATGGCTTCTGTGTGCTGCGCGGGCTGACAGCTGGTTCTTATGGCAAGCCAGAACCGCCAAAATACGCCACTTCTCCCGGCAGCTCGGCGCATCTGTCTGATCGCAGCTTCTGTGTGCTGCGGGGGCTGACGTGGAGCTCTGGGATGGAAACCTTTCCACAGGTCTCGGAGACCTCTGTGTTCCACCCGGTTTTACCCAGCGGTCAGCCCGGCGTATCTCTGACTCAGAAGCTCTGGTGTTGTGCACAGTTAACTCCGGTTGTAGCTAGGTTGCTACCTCCGTTAGCTTAGCTCCCACCTCCGCATTAGCTTTGGGTTCGCCAGGGTTAGCTTCAGGCTAGCTTGTAGCTAGTTCGACCGGGTGTCGTCAGTTGATCCCAGCCTTACAGCCCCACCCTCAGCTCCACCTCTCTTCCCTTTTGTGGAATTGTCTGGGCTGTGACACGGTCAAAATGACAGTGGTGGCCACCTCCCATTTGGCCTCAAAAAAGTGATATTGGAGCTATGGAAACCCATTGTCCATATAATAATGTTGCTGGTCCTGACTTTAGGAATGAAAAGGAGAGGGCTGCCAGAGGAGCGCACGGACCGCGAGGGTTCATATGGAAAAAGCAGTTGTGAGAGATGAGATGGGCCAATACCATTAAGACACTTTAAAACCATTAAGAGTATCTCAAAATCGATCCTGGAACATACGGGGAGCCAATGCAGTGTTTCTAAAACCGGAGTGATGTGCTCCTGCCTCCTGGTCTTCATCAGGGCACATGCTGCCGAATTTTGTAAAAGTTGTAAACCTGAAGTGCTCTTTTTGGGAAGATCAGAAAGCAGGGCATTACAGTAGTCTATCCTACTGGTGATAAAAGCGTGCATCAGTGTCTTCGTATTGGCCTGAGGGAGAATGAGGCGGACTCTGGCAATGTTTCAAAACCTATTTTAGTGATGTTTTTAATGTGGGGGATAACAGTCAGCTCAGAGTCAAAGATCACACCCAGGTTCTTCACTTGTGAAGATGGATTACAAGACATTGATTGTAGTTTTGGTAAAAGTTTCTCTCGCTGGGCCTCAGGACCGATGACTACAACGTCAGTTTTGTCCCGGTTCAGCTGGAGAAAGTTTTCTGCCATCCAGGATTTAATGTCTAAAATGCTGTTAAAAGTATGATAATAATAATAATTGTATGTATATCTAAGAAGGATTTTGGAGCTAAAAGGCAGAATAGAATTTTTTTTTCTCGTGTTGCATTAGACTTTTATGTAGTCCCACATTGAGTAGTCGCTGTCCCACATTTGCCGAGTTGGGATCTGGTCACTCTATCGTGAAGTTGCGCGCATGCACACACACCTTGAAACTGCTTTCCTTGTCTCCTAATAATCTAGGGGTAACATTATAGGCTCTTTGTAGTGCTGTTTGAAGAGTTTCCCAGCTGTTTTATTGTCTGAACACATTTAATTAGCCTAACTCCTCCTGTCCAAGCACTGCAAATGGCATGACTTCCGTGTTTTACGGCTGCAGTGGTAGTGTGCGTCATTCTAAGTGATTTATTTTGGATTACTAAAGAAGGAGCAGTTCCAAGTATTTGGTGAAGCTTTGTTTTTTATTGATCATTGTCAGTCAGGTCTCCGTTCCTGTAGAAAGCTGCACAGGTTCAGCTCAGCGCATCGATTCTGTGCATAAATAATATAAATACTGTTAGCTTAAAACAACTTTCATGCAACGTGCACACACACACACACACACACACACACACACACAATGGCACATCACATTTGCGCTAAAGAAGTACAGCCGGGTCAGGAGATTGACTGGGCTGGTAAAAATAGATTTTACTACTTATCTAACTCCGGGAAATATTTCAACAGACAAAGTTTTGATTTTGGGTGAAATATCTCTTTAACACACACAAGGTAAGCAGATAAAATTTATGTTTAAAATATCTCCAAAACAACAAACTATAAATAAATTAAGTAAGGAAGGAAATTGTATAAGTACAAAGTGCTTCACATAGATCAAAACAAATCATAAAGTCATAAACAATAATAAATCAGAACAACAAAGTCATAAAATGTTTAAATACCATAAAACAAATGAAGGATGATTACAATTTGGGTAAAAAAAAAGGAAAATAAAAGATTTAGGTAAAAGCAGCTTTAAATAAAAGGTCTAGCAGTTTCTTAAAAGTGTCCCGACTGTCAATGAGGCTGTCGAAAGGATAAAGGAAGATCATTCCAGAGTCAGGGTGCAACAGTCTGGAAGGAGCGACCACCTCGACTTTTCTATCTGGTCTTTGGAACTTCTAGAAGGTTCCGGTGTGTTGACCTGAAGGCTCGGGTTGGAGCATAAGGCTTTAACAGTTCAGTAATATAGGGAGGAGCTTGACCTTGTAGAGCCCTGAAAGTTCTAGTCAGGACTCTAAAATGAACTCTAAAGTTAACGGGTAACCAGTGCAGAGACATCAGAATAGGAATGATGTGTGCTCTTCTGTTTTCTCCAGTTAGGAGCCTCGCTGCAGAGTTCTGGACCAACTGAAGGCGTTTAAGGGCTTTTTTGTTAAAACACGTGAAGAGTGTGTTACAGTAATCTAGACAGGAGGAGATAAAGGCATGGAGAACCATTTCATGTTCATGTTTTGACACCAACCTGGTGGATTTTTTGCAACTCATTATTCAAGTGTAATTAAATGCTTGAAATCTGAATAATTAATGAGCATCAGAGCCACATGACTTCAGAGCTAGCTCCGGTGAAGGCCTCAGTCTCACGTTAGATGTTTGGCCATTTTGACTCTATGAACTTTAGCTATGTCCTGTGTGTGTGTGTGTGTGTGTGTGTGTGTGTGTGTGTGTGTGTGTGTGTGTGTGTGTGTGTGTGTGTGTGTGTGTGTGCGCGCGCGCACGTGCGTGTGTGTGGGTGTGGGTGTGCGTGCGCGTGTGTGTGTGTGTGTGCGCGCGCGCGTGCGTGCGTGTGCGTGTGTGTTTGTTTGGATGTTAATCATGGAATTATTTGTACAAAGAGGGCAAGTTGTGGTTATTGACTGATCATCCAAGCAGTTTCTGCTTCTTTTTATCAGTAAGTAAATTTATATTTCTGGACATTATTTTGCTGGTTAAATGGGGGGAAAGGCTGTGTCATTTAATTAATTGGTCAAACATGTTAGTGGGGCTGCATAAGAAACTTGAGCAGATGCCCGTCTTCTGTCTTCTGCCCAGGAACAGTTGCTAGGGCAGGCGGCTGGCTGTTCTCGTTTCGCGGGGCAGCTGGGCCGGCTCCGATGTGAGGCTGTAGACATGCTGGTCATTGCTGGTTCTCTGAGGGAGACCACAGAAACACTGCAGCTCTTTTTATTGGCTGATTAACTTTTGAGTCGCTCAACCGCATTTTTCTCGCTAGTAGTTTGCTGGTTGAATAAGGTGAAATTCTGTTCATTTAGCATAACACTGCTTGGTCTAACATGGGTTGAAATGTAACGTGTTGGTGTGGCTGCTGGATAAAAAACCTAGAAATAAAGATCTGACCAAGGATTGCAGAGGCTATCGGGCTGCAAAGAAAATATCTATGTGCAGTGACGTTAACTTTAATTTATCTCTAATGAACAGTGTACGAGTGTAGATAATGATTCCCTTGTTAAACCAAACATTACTGATCATAACATCAAAATGTTTCATTGTAATATTAAAATTCATTTCAACTTTATTGAATTAGGCACAGATTATTCAAACATTAATATTATTATTCATATAACATTTGTCCATTCAACCACATGTTTATTTAATGATTATTTAACTTATGAGTTGTAAAAGTTCTTCTTTTGTCCTGTGAAGCAGGCGGATATATAAGGCCGCAGCTTGGCAGAGAGGAACCTTGAGGGAGGAACATGATGTTGACAATCAGAGTGTAAACACGCAGTGGCGAATCTTTCCTGCAGCTTGGAAGATTAAGAGACGCAGAGAGGCAGATTCACATCTGTAGATGACCGGTCACCGAAAAGGTCAATATGTAGGTGAAAACTGACCATTTCTGGACGCTACACCTTCATTCTGTATACCTGTAAATGCCCCATGGAGATTTTATTTATTTATTTATTTATTTTATGTAACTTTTTATCACATTTTTCCATATTGAACCTTTAACAGAAATATTCCTCACAAAGTGAATTTCAGTGATAGCAGAAAGCTGGCGGGTATGATGAGGCCTCATTATAGTAAAACCACTCCAAGCCAGGTGTATCTGTATTCTGTAACAACCTAACGAACGTTAAACAGAACAGACGTTAGTGCTGAAAAGACCTATCTGCATACAGAACACCAACATGTGCTGTTATACGGATACAGAACAGGAAGTAGCAATTAGCATCAAGCACAAAGTAAAAGCACACAACCCTCCTCTTATGAGGACCATGAAGCATCTGATCGTAAAACGCAGCTTTTCCCTGAATTTTTAAAAGCATTTTCATCAGGAGACCACCTAGAACCATAACGACTAGAGAGGGGTTATGCTTGATTTGTGTTGTAGAGCTAGAGCTGAGTATCACTTCTAGTTGACTGCTATTTTTTCTTCTAATTGCAAAGCTACAATATGTTTAAATGCACATAAAAAGCTACTTCATACCAATGTTCTTGAAAGCTGAATCTCCGATGGCGCAGGGCTCGTTAAGTGAACTTCCACGTGTAGTTCTGGTGTTCAAAGTAAAATTGAAAACCAATATTCCTGCTGTCACTGGCCCGAGCACCAAAAAACCTGGTAAACTACAGATTCTGTTATTCTTGTGACAAAAGATTTTTTTTGAGTGGCCTGAACGAATATTTAAACACGAGAAGCTCTGCATGGGCACGCTGGTGAAAATGTGTGTGTCTCAGACACAGATGAGGAAAAGCACCCTACAGATTCACCCAAAGCCTACAGCTATGGTGATAAACCTGAGCAGGACCTGCAGAAGGTCAGTCTCCAGGACGTTTGGCTTGAATCCAACAGGAAGCCTAAGGAAGTCATTTATCAGGTTTCTCAACGAGATTTTGACTTAAATGTGGTCAATCTAACCTTTGGAAAGTTAGCTGAGGTTTACTTTGAGTGAGAAATCACCCTGCCATAAAAGCACAATGGTCATAAAATCATGTGACCTCATGTGATTCACAGACCAATCCTCAACATAGTTAAAATCACATCAGTGGCTTAATAAGCCCCGCCCCCAGATATTTATGGACTCTGTCAGCTCCAAACAGTGTGTAAACCCCAGAACTGCTGTCTGGTCATTCCAGGAAATGCCTTTTGTAGCAGAACGTACACCAGAAACACATCACTATTTGTTTATGCAGCAGCAACATGGCCGACACGGGTTCATTCCTAGGTTCTAGTGCACACACAGCAATGGACCCGGCTCCATCCTGAGTACCATGGCTGGGGAGGACTTCTGCTGATGGTCTGGGCTACAAACCAGAGCTCTGCTTTCCTTTTGTCTCGTCTTTCTTGTTCCTTGAAGCAGCGCTGGCTCTGTCCCACATCTGAGTCGGATTAGCCCTACAAGACGGAGGTTGCACTATGTCTGGAGGGTGTTTTACAGTAAGGTTCGTTCACAACTCTCACTATGCCCTGTCTCTTTGCTTCAATCAAAAGCAGCTAAATCTTTGTTAGCAGGGAAACTATAAACTCAAAGGGAGTTAATCAGAGTCGCTGCAAGACGGGGTCATTTGCATTTGAATTGACTGTGGCTCTATACCCGGCCTCTTTATGTCGCTCACTCCACAGCACCTCGGGCTTCTGTCCTTTGAGGCTTTGCTCGACCAGAGGTGCACGTTGCAGTGAAATATCTGCACCTGCAAATGTAGGAAACGTTAAAACATGCCAAACACACACTTGTGATGATCTCACAACACATCCACACGGTTCAGGGGCTCGTCTTCAAATGCTTGATCAGAAACTGTAAAACAGAAGGCTTAGGATTCTAAATAGGAACGTATTTACGCCAAAGCCAAATGCCTCTCGTCTTTCTATATGGTTCAGTTGTGAGTGGGGAGAAGGAAGTTCCAGGAGAGAGTAAATCTGATGTGGAAATGTAGTCTTAGCGGGATTTATCCGTTTGAGAAAGGACCTTTTCACTTGTTTTGTTGGTTTATCCCCTAAACCCTGTTTCACCCCCCTGCCTAAAAGCTTTTGACATCTTCATCTTGTTCACAGTGTGCAGGCTTTGTTTGCTCTGCTTGAAAAAGCGGATGAGGCCCCCCCCTCCCCAACTACACCCCAACTCCCCACCACCCCCCACTCCGTGGCACAAGTGTAGGACTTTGCCATGGCAAAGGGGAGGATTTCACTGCCCTGCAGCCCCCTCCTTTTCCACATAACTACAATATGGTCATTGTCTGCTGGTGAATAATGTGGCCACTCGGGCAGCATGGACCGCTCCTCGGGCATTGACTGTGAACCAGGTCTTTTCTTTGGCGTGAAAGGACTCTAATCCATGTAAATATAAGACTCTGAGTACAGCTTGGCCATGGTGGGGAGAGCAAGGAGGAGGACTGGAGGGGAGGGTCAGCAATTTAACCTTTGACCCAACAAATAAGAGGCATGTAAGTTTTAGAATTGCTTTCTAAAGAGGGGCTCCAGTGACAGAATGGGTGTCTGTTGTAATCCCTGCAGTCCCAGGCTGATTGACAGGATCTGGGTCTGGAGCACAAAACCAGCAGAAAACACCACCACCTCCCCGGGAGGAGAACTAAAAAGACAACGCTAATTATATCTCCATTCACGGTGATACCTTGTTCTCTGCTTTAGGGATGATGAAGCGTTTCCCTGTAGGGAGGTTTTAAGGAACAGTTTGGTTGTGTTTGTGATATATGTTAGAATTACTTCTGCTAGCAGCTACACGCACATCACAACCAGAGAAACAGATGTTTTCAGATATGCAAATTGTTTCCTTATCAATGATTCTGCAAAAAACCTCCTAAATCATTTGTTTTTGTTGGTTTCTGGCCTTAAATCAAAAATGTTGTGCAAACAAATGCTTGTGAAACTTGAAAAATGAGAATATAATTCAAAAGTCCATTTATGTCAGTAATCCAGCCCAGACTGAGAGACCATCTAAAGGCTCTGGAACCCTCTGCTTCTGGATTATTTAGCTGATTAGAGTGTGACACTTAGTCTAGAATATTGAACCTTTTCACAATATTCTGATTGTCTGAGATGTTGGATGTGGGTTTTCATCAGCTGTGAGCCATGATCATCACAGTTAGCACTAATAAAAACTGAATCTCTGATTGGTTGGAGTCTGTCTCATAGATTAATTCCACCTTTTAGGTTGTATTACTCACATAAATTAACTTTTGCACCAGATTCTAGCTTTTCCGGTTTCATCTTTAGGTTGGGAGAACCCAAACCTGACCTTCAGCTCCATCATAAGCTGAGGTCTTTTTGCTGTCAAACTGATTTAAGACTTTTGTTAGAAGTTTAAAAATATTTTAATGCAATCATACAAGAAATGACTTTCTTCCCAACACATTTTAATGGAGGCTCCCGCTCAAGATTTTATTTATTAACTTTCACAGCATCCGAGTTCATCTCAGAATCAGTCTCAGAACAGAACTAGCAGTGTTTGTATAACACACTGGAATGGCCAGACTTCGAATTACGGGGGAGCTAAGGGGAGCCCCCCTCACCCAAAAGGGTGACGGGCTCCACCAACGTACACACCCAGGGGAAAAACGATCCTGGTTCACCTCATATTACATTATTTATGTGGGCTCTCCGGGGATTATTTTAAGTGGAGAGGACGGAGAGCGTTGATCTTTGTGCTCCAGGCGGACGCGTCGTGCACACAGCCACAGAAACATTCTCAAAGTGTTGCCACCCCAACATAATTAACACACGATTGTTTATGCCGGCTATCATCCTCTGGCGCTTTCTGTCTTTCGTTTGTGCCTGATGCGCTTCGCTGCTGTGGAGCGGAGCACATCACCAGACTTGTGCTCTGGTGACTTCATCTCGTGTGCACAGCCGGCGCGCAATGCACACAAGGTGACTCGCACAGTAACTCATGAGGTGAAAATACAGGAAGCCGTGCAGCAGTTTCTCTGCAGGAATGAGCGGAGATGCAGGAAGATCAGAGACAGACACGACAGGAAAATAGTTACATAAAAAACAAGAAAACTGAATTGAGTGTTTGATAAGGAAAATCCCACTGCATGTTTTTAACTTTATGAAGCAATAATTTATAAGCATATAATATTTATTTATTTGATACAATTCTCACACCCAGTGCCGTGTCACGGTAGCCTGGCAAGCCAGACTAAATAAATGTATTATTTAGTCTGGCAACGCTCCATTGACGGCTCTCGGTTGTGGGGCGGGTTCTACCGTTGTCTTTAAAATGATCTCCGCATTCCACTGGACAATGAATGTGACATACTCTTGTTTCACTCTGTTGCATCATCCCACCCACCAGGCATATAGAGTGCCCTGATTGGCCCACAAAGCGGATAAAGCTCTGTGATTTGTTAACTAAGCAGATAGAGCACTATGATTGGCCCACCATTATGGACCAATCACAGCTCTTTATGTGTTTGAAACCCCTCTAGAGAGCTGTGATTGGCCAGCCAGAATGCTGTTGGGGGCTGCAGAGGTTCCAGTGGAGCGCGCCTAGACCAAACTTTGCAAAGCAAAAAGTATGTCTAGTTCACCAGGCTAGTGTCAAGGCATTTCTGGGGCCAAAGCAAAAGAATATATTGGCATACATAAACTTGCCTGCAGAGTTATTTTTTGTCATGGTTTGAGGTGAGTCCTCCTCATTAAAGCATTTTGGTGGGCTTCTCTTTCCAGGTGGGCGGGGCTGAAAAGTGGTTCCAGCTGCAGCCACTCATTGAATCAGATGGCCTGCTACAAAAGGAGTGGTGGAACATATCACAATACTGGAAATTTACTCTTATTTGGGTAAATCCAAGTCACCTTTCATGTGACAAAATGCCAGTTTCCTGTGTTTGTGCTCTGGAATTTAGAACTTAGATTTTTATTACTTGATTTTCCTGTGTTCTCCCAAAGTTTCATAGTCTCTTGTACTATCCCTGTGCTTCATTAACTCTCTAGAGGCAGGCGTTACATATTTACAACAGTTAAAACCTACCTACCTGGTTACTTCACATACGCATTTCATGAGCATTTTTTTAACTCAGAAGTACCTCTGAAGGACTTAGTTGTTTGTCCTTTTATCAAAACTTATTTTGAGCCTGAGAGGGTTCAAAACCCTGGACCTTCACCACATTCCAGCCTCCCAGACCGACCTGCCCCTGGACTCCCGGACTCACCCAGACCTGACTCCCCTCTTCTGGCTCTCATCAATACCCAGATTTGTAGGCACTTCTCATTGTTCCTTCAAACATTTCCCTGCTCTCCTAAACCAGCTGCTAACTCTTGTCTGTTTCCAGTGCCTCCTGTTAACCTCCAAGATCAGCTCCCTGATCTCAACATAATTATAAAATAAAACAAATTTTTTTATCTCTTGTTGCTGAGTTTATGTTGGTTCTGCAAGTGGTGGGTCAGAAAATTGCTCAGCAACATGACAGATAGTTATAGATAGAGAAAAGTTATGACGGTGATAGTGATAAAGTGGACCACACTGGCATTTGTTCATTTCAGTATAAAGATACATCTTGTTTCATGCACAGGTCTGTTTACAGTTTAACACTGTAAAGCTACCACGCTTCTTTGTGAATGAAGTTAATACCAGAACATTCTTGGTGAATAATAATTTGGAAAAAAGGAAGGAGAATAACGAGTAATGTAGTTTACAGTTTTTGAAACAGTTTCCAGCTAAAAAGGTAGACAGGTGTGATCCTGATCCAGCTAAACTGTCAGTGGAAGCTTTCACATCAAACTCCACCTCTCCTGGTTCCGACTCCACTGAGTGTGACTTCTTGTCTTCTGCACACGTGGGTCGCTTTGGGGCCACAAAGTGGTCACACTGGAGGGAGTTTGATGTTGCATTTCACTCATAATGTTAACAGCCACACAAAAAAATTGGATTTACTCAAAAGATCGGAATTGAGCATCAAGGCCTGCAGTGTGAACGTAGCCTAAAATAAGTGGACGTGGATCAATCCATGAGCACAGCTCATAAGGACATCTGCACAGATACCACAGGAGCCAAACACCAACTGCTGACAGACCGAACAGTTGCCCAAGGATGCAAAGCCAGGCACACCAACCTGTAAAGAAAGTGTTGGATTGAGTGTCCACAGGTGTTTGTTGTTGTGAATGAACTGACGTCACAGTAAAATGACGGTGTAAAGCTCCACCCACTCACCTATCTGTCACAAATAAATGAGCTTACTGCTTGATGGAGGTGCAGTGGTGGTGTCATCCGTTAGAATGAAGACAATGTCTCATTTCTTAGTATCTTACTTATCTACTCAACTTCTAGTAGAGGCTCTGCTAACAGGTTTTGGGCCCAGATGAGCAGCAACGAGAGTCTGCAATCACCGGAGGAAGGGCAGCATTACTGAATCAGCGACTCACCAGCAGGTGTGAGAAGTTTGGCACAATTGAGTGAGTGAGCGTCGTTGCGCACCATGAGCAGACGCGCAGAAGAGTCGGGGAGTCGATATTCCTGTTTGCTTTTTGATGGAGATGAAAGAAAATATGAAATATGGGAAACGAAATTCCTGGGTCATCTCTGATTCCAAGGCTTGAAAGATGCCATCTTAATGTCAGAAGAAACTGAAGGTGAAGAAGCCGATGATGGAGACAAGAACACAGAAGCATATGCAGAGTTGATCCAATTTTTGGATGACAAGAGTTTATCATTAATCATGAGAGATGCAGTTGATGATGGTCGGAAAGCACTGAAGATTTTAAGAGATTTTTATGCTAGAGCGGGAAAGCCACAGATCATAAGTTTGCACTGTAGTGGTCAGGAAATGGAGTCGGAGGCGGAGTGTCGAACACAGGAGCTAGTCACTTTAATGACACTAATTCTCCTCCTCATGAACAAACAGAGAGAATCACAATCCAAACTGTTGAGACTCTTTAACACACACGCTGTGTCTCAATTCAGGGTCTGCATCCTTCGAAGGACCCAGTCTACTCGGCCGACGTGGGCTGGGTCCCATGTCGGCCGAGTAGACCGGATGTTAACGGCTGTGAATTTGGACAAGCCTAGCCTTCATGAATTCCCGCCACTCCCTCGGCGAACGTACCGTCGCCTAGCAACCGTGGAACCGCTGAGCAGAAGGGTGAAGGAACTTTGAATGATGGAGCTCGAAGTTTTATTTAGATTTTTAATCCTTTCCTTGACTGTTGGAGCAGAGAAAATACTTTTGGCAAGCTGAGCCTGAGCAAATATGTGATCATAGTTTTTAATACTTTCTAAGGGTCTTAATTTGACCAAAACCGATTTATCACCTTTTAAGACTTTTCAAGACCCAGCGGATACCTTGTAATATTAAACAATTCTCATTTGTAAACAAAAGTAAAATTCAAGCGTTTAATACAGAACTGATGTTATTTAGATATTTCTTTTATATGTACATGTTTAATCTTTCTTAACCATTTTTTCTAGCAAAGTAAAACGCCTGTCAAAATTCTCCCTTCTCTCCTGTGCCCGCTGCTGCTCTGCCTCCCTCTGCAGCCTCAAGTCCTCCCTGATCAGCTCCAGAAGCTGGTCATCGCTGTCACCTTCCCCTGGATGCCCATTTTCTTCAGAATAGTCTTAACAAACATGTAAGAAAAAAAAAAACAGGAAGAGAAAAGAGGACAACGAGTTATTCCTTTCGTGTTTTCGCAGAAAAAACTAAACTTAAAATATAAGATGTCGTTGTACCTCCATGCCACAGCCACCGAATATTTTGCTCCAGTGAACATGTGGTCCATCTCCGCCCTAAGCTTAATAAAGTCTGTGTTTTTCTCTTTTGTCCCTAAAATACAAACTTCCATTAAAATCACGGGGAAAACGTAGTGGGAGCAGTACAACACCGAGCGGCCGAACATACGAGCTGAGACCGCAATACAAGCACTTTTACTGTAACATCTCTAACTAAAATAACGTTCATGTATCACAAAAAGTCTTTAACCTAACAGTTTTCAAGTTTATACTGACATTTATATGCACAATCCTCTCCGACAGCTCCCGCTTCACTGTCCGCCATTGTTTTTAAAAGTTCTACCGTCCAGCCCGCAAGGCATCTTGGGAAATGTAAACCATTGAAGGATACACTGGACCCATCCTTCATTCAGGCGAAAAGAAGGCCGGATTCATCTACCGCATTTGAAGGAGTCTTCGAATTGGGACAGGCCTAGTCGCGGCGCTGTGACGTAACAGGCCGATGAAGCCAGCCGACGAAGGATGCAGACCCTGAATTGAGACACAGCCACTACTTCCTGGAAAAAACATTCCTACACTTTTACTCTCCCCCAGAACATGTAACAAAGGTTCCGTATGTGAATTATGTAGAACTCCCACACAAGCCCCCTCAGAATTCACCCATAGTAAAAGTCACTGCGGCGGGCAGGAGCGACCACCCGGCCATAACGGATCCGACGGGTGGGGGGTGGCGGGGGGGCAGAACAAATAGGCATCTGGCGTGGGGCGGCCGCTGGGTCTGACGACAAAGGTGTT
Source organism: Nothobranchius furzeri (assembly GCF_043380555.1). Taxonomy (NCBI): domain Eukaryota; kingdom Metazoa; phylum Chordata; class Actinopteri; order Cyprinodontiformes; family Nothobranchiidae; genus Nothobranchius; species Nothobranchius furzeri. The sequence continues at coordinate 263,128 of NC_091757.1, read as the reverse complement.
GGAAAACGCTCGACTGGAACACGAGACAGAAGTCCAGGGGGGCGGCCGCGCTGCGGTGCCTGAGCCAACTGCACTGGTCGGGAAACGTCCACATGAGCAGGTTTAACCCTGTACACCGAAACAGTCTCGGGCCTGCTATTCATGTCAACGACCAGGGTCTTATCCCCGTGCAGGTCGTCCATGCCGTGACGTAGGTACAGGTGAGAACCTCTTGCAGATTTCTAACAGAGAGGAATGTTCCTTAACTACACACCAGGGTGTGTTCACATCCGGGAGGAAATCCCCTGGCACCATCAGCACCTGTCCATAGACAAGTTCAGCCGACAAGAAATTCAGGTCATCCTTGGTTGCAGTTCTGAGGCCCAGCAAGACCCAGGGGAGATTGTCGACCCAGTTGCTGTCCATAATGCTAGCACGCAGAGCCGCCTTCATGAAGCGGTGAAACCACTCACACAACCCATTAGTCTGGGGATGGTAGGAGGTGGTGCAGTGCAGTTTGACACCAAAGCCCTCAGCGATTCCATTCCAGACCTCCAAAGTAAACTAGGAGCCCCTGTCTGAAGAGAGGTCAGAAGTGGTTCAAAAATGAGCAATTCAAGTTCCGATGAACGCTCGGGCCACATCCTTCGCTGATGTCGAGACGAGAGGAACTGCCTCCGGCCAATGTGTCGTCCTGTCCACCATCGTGAGGATGTAGCTGAAACCATGGAAAGGAGGGAGTGGACCCACCAGGTTGATGTTAACATGGTCGAACCTCCTTTCTGGAACCACAAAGGTCTCCAGTGGCGCCTTGGTGTGGCGGCCCACCTTAGCGAGCAGAAAGGGCACACATGAGTCGACCCATGCTTTTACGTCCTTCTTAACTCTTACGTCCTTTTTATGTTCCCTCTTTCCATACAAACTTCTGGGCCACCAACTTGGCTGACGCCTTCCTGCCAGGGTGTGACAGACCGTGCACCGCATCGAAACGGTTCTTTGCCAACCCGCTGGGACCAGCGCCCTGTAACTCCTGAGCATCTGAATCTCCTGAGCTGTGGCTTGGTCGGTGCCCATTCTGGCGAAGTCGAGTCCCAGCTGTGCTGTCCTGATGGTGGCTCTGGAAAGGCAATCTGCCACTTACATTGGACTTCCTGGAGATGTGTCTGATGTCCGTGGTGAACTCTGAAATGAAGGACAGCTGGCACTGTTGGCATGCAGACCATGGTTTGGATGCCTTAGATATGGAGAAGGTGAGGGGTTTATGGTCCACAAACACTGCAAGCACACGGCCTTCCAGGATAAAACGGAAATGGCGTATGGCTAGCAAAACACCAACAGTTCTGTAGAAGGTGCTGTACTTCCATTCTCTAGTGGACAGCCGGCGGCTGAAAAAGGCCAAAGTCTGCCAGGTGTAGTCGACCTGCTGCTCCAAAACAGCCCCCACTGCATAGTCAGAAGCTTCAGTAGTAAGGGCGACTGATGATAGAGGCACCGGATGGGCCAACAAAGTGGCCTGACACAGCGCGTCCTTTGTCCCGTCGAAAGCCACTACGCGTTCCTCTGCCCAGTCGATGGCATCGTTGGGTTTCTTGCTTTTAAGGGACTCGTATAGCGGGTGCATGACGTGGGCCGCTCGGCGGATAAACCGATGATAGAAAGGAAGGAAGTGTATGGAAGGCACCCCAAAGACAGACTTTGCTGGATTAATTTTCAGACCAGGATGGTCCAGTCTAGTGAAAAGGGCCCTGATGTGTATCAGATGTTCCTCTTCTGATGAACTGGCGACAAGGACATCATCCAGGTAAACGAAGATGAAGGGCATGTCTCTCAGTGCTGAGAACATCAGTCATTGAACGGACTGAGACACATTTTTTCAGTCCAAAGGGCATCCTGAGGAATTCCAACAACCCGAACGGCGTCACTACCGCCGTCTTTGGAACTTTCTCGGGGTGTACTGGAACCTGATGGTAGCCATGCATTAGATCCATTTTCAAGAACAGCTGTTTTCCCGCCAGATGCGTATAGAAGTCTTGAATGCGAGGGACCGGGCAGCGATTGGGGGTAGTGGCATTATTGAGGTGCCGTAATCTCCGCAGGAGCGCCAGCCATCATCCGGTTTTGGGACCGTGTGAAGCGGTGAGGCCCACGGGCTGTCAGAATGACGGATGATGCCAAGGCGCTCCATAGTATCAAACTCCGCCTTAGCAATCGCCAATCTCTCCTGGTTGAGTCGCTGGGTCTTAGCATAATAGGAGGACCTTTAGTCTCGATGTAATGTTCGACTCCGTGCCTGGCCGTATCGGCCGAGAGGGTGGGCTGCGTTAGGCTAGGAAACTCTCCAAGGAGCTGCTGGTAACTGTCGCCGACACAGAGTGAGTTGGAAAGGCCATCGTAGGATCCTATATCGTGGACACGTTCAAACGAGGAAAAAGTTAAGGCGTCCACTTGGCGCCCATTTTTAACATCCATGAGTAGCCCATGTGCACACAGAAAGTCTGCTCCCAGGAGTGGAAACAAGATGTCGACTGTGACAAAGTCCCATGAAAACTTTTGACCCCCGAAACAAACGTCCATAGACCTAGTCCCTTATGTCCTTATTGGGGTGTCATTAGCAGAGGTTAATGGCAGGCCAAGCAAACCCCCGGCGGTGTCCTCCACTGTCGCTGGCAGCACGCTCCTCTGTGCACCAGTATTGCAGAGGAATTTGCGCCCTGGGATGTCATCCTTTATAAACAGCAGCCGCCCTTTTTCTCTTGCACTCACGGCCCCTACTGTGCGCAGGTTCTCTCGTTTCTCGGCATTTTGAAGTTGCAAGGCGAGCGACATCTTTTAGCCTTGGCACCAAAGCATGAGTGTAAGTAAGTAAGTAAGTAAAAGTTTATTTTTAGAACGCCTTTCACAGATATAAATCACAAAGCGCTGTACAACATGATAAAGATCAGGGCAAATACCTCTAACCAATAAAAACATCAGAAAAACAATAGCAGTGATAAACTTAGAAAATAAAATCATGAGTATAAACAAAGTGAAGGTGTGAACCCGAACAAAGCCATCTTTTTGAAACATTTAGGGAGGGAACGCCTGGCTGAAAAGGTGAGTTTTTAGATGATTTTTAAAGACCTCTACAGTGTTAGAGAGATGGAGATTTGAAGGTAGACTGTTCCAAAGTCTGGGTGCAATAGTCTGAAAGGCCCTGTCCCCTTTGGTTTTCAGTCTGGCTCGAGGAACAGCCAGGAGGTTTTCAGATGTGGATCTAAGGTTCCGAGAGGTGGCGTGTGGGGATAAAAGCTCAGATAAGTAGCTTGGAGCCTGGTTGTTAAGAGCTTTTTAGGTCAGGACTAAAACTTTAAACTGAATTCTATATTCTACCGGGAGCCAGTGGAGGGACTGTAAAACTGGAGTGATTTGAGCTCGTCTGCTGGATTTGGTTAGGAGTCTGGCTGCTGCATTTTGGATGGCTTGAAGGTGTGAGAGGGAGGTTTTGCTGAGACCAGTAAAAAGAGCGTTACAGTAGTCTAAGCGTGATGACACAAAGGCATGGATGATTTTTTCCAGATCTGCAGTAGAAACCAGTTTACGGACTTTTTAAATGTTTCTCTGTTGAAAGAAACAAGAGCGGGAGATGGTTTTGACGTGTGAGTCTAAACTTAAAGCTGGATCAAAAATAACTCCTAGGTTTCTAATGTTGGCCTTGGATGATGGGCAAAAAGAGGCAATTTCTTGCTCGATTTTTGGCTGAAGTTCCGGGGGTGCCGCGATCAGGGTCTCTGTCTTGTTAGCATTTAAGACAAGAAAGTTGCTGGACAGCCAGTTACTGATCTGGGTCAGGCAGAGTACAAGTGTGGCCAGCCCCTGTCCAACTGGTGTGGCATAAAGGACATATAGAGCTGAATATCATCAGCGTAGATGTGGTAGGAGATGTCTGGGAAAGACTGAATGATGCCAGCTAAGGGAAGAATATAGAATGCGAATAGTAGAGGCCCTAGAACTGAACCTTATGTGACCCCGCATGTTAGAGAGGCAGTGTCTGAGGAGAAGGTTTCTAACTTCACTGTGAATTTTCTGTTAGTGAGATAGAAAGAGAGCCAGTCTAGAGCAGAACCTGAAATCCCAGCCAGGGCATTTAACCTGTTTAGTAGAACGTTGTGGTCTACAGTGTCAAAAGCTGCGCTGAGGTCTAGCAGGACCATGACAGAGCATTTCCCTGCATCAGCAGCCATCCGGAGGTCATTATGCATCCTTACTAGAGCAGTCTCAGTTGAGTGCTGCTTCAGAAAGCCAGATTGGAAGGGGTCAGAGATCTTTGACTTAGAAAACCAGGATCTGAGTTGGGTTTCAACAACCTTCTCAAGTAGCACAAACCTTGCTTAGAACGTCCGTTGGCGGTATCAACTCCTCTGGCGGTTCGTGTGCTGGCAGGTGAGGGGGTATAGCTGTGTGTTGGGGCCAGCACTTAAGGGGTGAAATGCTGTGTGGCCAGAAAGAAACGGTCCGCCTCCTCAGCTATTGCCCGGGGGTCAGTAATAGGAGTATTTGCGAGCGCAGTCGGGACGTGGGGAGGCATCTGTCGCAGAAACAGTTCCATGAAGAGAATGTTCAGTTCCTCCGTCCCCAGCAGGTTTAACATCCTTTCCATGTGCCTGAATGAAGGGGCATACTGCGAGAATGTGCCGATCCAAACTGTGGTGCAGTTATTGGCACAGTAATACACACAAAGACGCAACCTGCAGAAGAAGGCCGAAAACAAGATGACCCAATCTTTCAAGGAGGAAAAAATTCGGATCATTGTGTTATGCTTATAAGCAAAACAGAGGAAAGCTGGATCCCAGAAGTGATAAAGGTGTTTTCTTGGGATATGATCGAAATAGTCCTGCATGTTTGATCTATTTTCCAAAAACTGGCAAAATTGAAAAACACAGGTTGATTAAAATGCTAAATCCAGTCACAACTGATCAACAAACGCAGAGTGACCAAATTTGTGAAGATGAGATCTTTGAATCTAGAAAACAAAGTGAATCCAGAAAAACAAAAAATCACTTTGCACGATGAGGACATTCCAGATGTGAGTGAAAGCAGTCAAACTAATTCTGAAGCTAAAACTGAGGAAACTGTAGACGATGGAGCAAAACGTTACCCATCCAGAGTCAGAAAGAGACCTGACTATTTAAGTGATTATATCACTGATGTGAAAGAGTGCAAAAGTGAACAAATACTAACTAATCTGGATTATTGTTACAAACTGTTGTGTGATACACCAACAGTATTTTCTGAAGCTATTATGCCAAGCGAGTCAAAAGAATGGGAAAAAGCAATGAATGAGGAAATTCACTCCCTTATGGAAAATGACATGTTTTCTTTAACAACTTTACCAGAGGGTAAGAAAGCAGTGGGGGGTAAATGGGTTTACAACGTTAAAAAGAACTCCGATGGATCAAACAGATTCAAAGCTCGATTTGTTGCAAAAGGTTTTAGTCAAACAAAAGGAGTTGATTACGAGGAGACTTTTTCACCTACTGCTAATTTAGCCAGTGTGAGAATCCTGATGCAAAAAGTGGTTCAAGAAGACATGTTGTTGCACCAAATGGATGTGAACACGGCCTATCTACCATATTTTCAGGACTATAAGCCGCTACTTTTTTCCCACACTTTGAACCATGCGGCTTATAATGAGGTGCGGCTTTACTGAAGATTTTCCTTCACCTGCCGAAACAGTGCTGCCGCACGTAAGCTTGGCATGAATGAATGCATGGTTCAGCTCTGGAGGCGGCAGCGGGAAGAACTCAGTCAATGTAAAAAATGACAAAAGCTTTCAGAGGAAATAAAAGCAGATGGCCAGAACTGGAAAACATACTTGAAGACTGGGTGAACACACAAAGGGCAGACGGCCAAGGTGTTTCCACTGTTTCCACTGCGCAGATCATTACTAACCAGGCATGTTTTGTGTGCAGTTTTTATTTTCTAATCATCCAGGGCTTATTAATGCTGTGTCAGAGCTGTTCTTTTCTTCTAAACATGCAAATTACCGGTAATAACGTGTCAGTTCTGTTTTTATTTTATAACCTTCCAGAAATATGAATGCTATCAGTGCTGTTCTCTTTTCTAAACTTGCAGGCACTTTCACCCGTGTTTAAAATTCGTTTTGTTGAATTAAAACAATGACGACAAACTTCCGTGTAGAGTCTTTCTGTCTAATTATCTTATGTTATGGCCATACATGCGCTGTGCGCCGGAGACCTGCATGTGGCTGCTGTGCCGCGGCTTGTATTTGAGTGCGGCGTATGTGTGTAGAAAACCTTTTTTTTTTTTATGCATTTGAGTATGAAACACCTAAGATATTTGAGGACAATCAGGGAACAATCGCTTTGTAAAAAAAATCCAGTGAACAGACGGAGATGTTAACACATTGAGGTAAAGTAACATTTTATATGATCAGTAGTACATAAGGGAAGAGTACTTCTTGAGTTTTGTCCATCTGAATCAATGGTCGCAGATATGATGACAAAACCAGTGAATAAATTTAAGCTGGACAAATTCTCTGTATTAATGTTTGGAATGTAAAATGTACCAGTGTACATGTAGGTTTTTTTTTTGTCTTTTCTTAACCTGTGTACAAGTGGGGGTGTTGGATTGAGTGTCCGCAGGTGTTTGTTGTTGTGAATGAACTGACGTCACAATAAAATGATGGTGTAAGGCTCCACCCACTCACATATCTGTCACAAATGAATGAGCTTACTGCTTGATGGAGGTGCAGTGGTGGAGTCATCCGTTAGAATGAAGACAATGTCTGATTTCTTAGTATCTTACTTATCTACTCAAGTTCTAGTGCCATAACGCAGGGCAAAGCAACTCTGCTAACAGAAAGGAAGAAAAGAAAGAAAATAATATTTTATATAGTGCCTAATCAAGATAAAAATCACGAGGCGCTTCACAAAAACATAAAAAAGCAAACAAAAATGAATTCATTCTATGCACGGCCTTTATCGATAACAAGAAAGCCAGTGACTCAATGCCAGACTCATAAGTCATTGAATGCATGGAGCTGTACAACATGAACAGGACTCTGAGAGTCTTCATTGCGAACTCAAGGGGGCTGTGAAAACCACCCTTGAGGCCAATTGCACAAATCTCCATCAAATGTGGTATATACCAAGGAGACGCTCTGTCCCCACTGCTGTTCTGCATAGGTCTGAATCCCCTCAGCCAAATCATCACCAAGACTGGCTATGGATACCGACTCAAGAATGGAACCACAATCAGCCACCTCCTCTATATGGATGACATAAAGCTGTACGCCAAGAATGAGCGAGACATCGACTCACTGATACACACCAGCAGAACAAGAACAAGCAAGAACAAGATCTGGGCAATAAACAGCCACACCCTCGCAGTAATCAGATATCTTGTGGGAATAATAGGCTGGCAAAAGGAAGAAATACAGACCTCCTATGGTAAGACATGGAAGCTCCTAACGATGCATGGAGGGTTCCATCCCAAATCCAGCACCCTGAGACTGTACACTTGTCATAAGGAATGAGGTTGAGGACTAGTGAGTGCGAGAGCCACCATCCAGAATGAAACATTCAAGATCCAGAAGTACATCAAGGATAAAGTCTAATTTATACTTCTCCTTCTGTGTCGGGACGGAGACACACAATGCCATTACGCGTTGATTCAAGAGCCCTCTGACGTGCTCACAGAGGAAGACAGAGACATGCCCCAATTTTTAACTCTTTGTCGAAAGAGACGAAGATGACAAGCTTGTGATTGGTCAGGATGCTGCGTCCTGTAAATCCGTCAACAGCACCGTCTTTGCCACTTCAAAACGTAAAGAGATATTTAGCAGCAGGCATGTAACAGATTGAAGAATGCATCACGGAAAAAGTCTGAAAATATGAACATTTTCAGTCATGACTGATGGAGTACAAGGATATGCAGCAAGTGTTTTATTTGTGGATGGAAAATATGAGAAACGTGAGTTTAGAGGTGTTGATCGCATGATGAGATGGAGAGGAATGAGGGACAAATTTCTCAAAGTCAAAAAGTCTCTGAAATATATTGTAAACACAATATCAAACACACTATTGCGGGTCAGATACATGACTGATAGGATACCTCAGTGGTATGAAATGAAATGGTGGAAGGATACCTCAGAATAGCGATATGCCCTCTGTTGTCCTGGCGGGGACTATCCCCAGCTGACAGAGAGGTCTGAGAGCAAAACCTTGCCCACGACCCAGCACCTTCCAAGACCCCGCGTCATCGTCTCTACAAAATGCGTGTGCGTCTTTCCCTCGCGGAACTGACAGAGAAGCATAAATTAGGCTCAAGGCTCCGACAGATGACGTGCGAACAGAGGAGGAGACACTGGAAATACCATCATGGGAGGACAAACCCCTACATGGGATGAAACACAGATGGATAACTGAACCAGTGGCTAGAATGAGCTGGGGCCTCATGTATCAAGCTTGCTTACGCACAAAACGGGGTCGGAAAACTGCGTAAGCAACTTTCCACGCAAACTTTGGGATTTATGAAAGAAAACTTAGCGGAAAAATGTGCACAACTTTAAGTTGACTAAGGACCTGGCTTACACACATGTTGGACATGGAGAGCACCTGCAGTGCTGCTGCTGCTGCTGAGAAGGATAAAATAATTAAATCCTGCAGCATTATCACTTGTACTGCTTCATTTTCACACAGAACAAGACCCCCCACACACACGTGCTCATCCACACACACACACACACACACACACAGCCTGAGGCGCAGAATACGGAATGCAGAATATCAGCAGGGGGACAGATTGAGACAGAATGTCATGCATCTGTTATAGTGTGTGTTCTGTCACTGTGACCCGATTGATCATGCGCCCTGGCTACTTGAACAGGAGAGATCTCCAATTGGGTGACTGGTTAGCGCGCGTGACTCTCACCTGGGGGTCTGGGGATCAAATCCTGATTGGACCATTTTTTATATCCACCACAGATCTCTCTGAAGAATTCACAACATTGACAGCTTCAGCAACGCTGTGCCACTCCGTGGATTTTCTCTTATTTGTTTTGCAAAAGCACTTCCTTTCATTTCTCCACCTCACCCACAGGTACCTCAACTTCTGCTTCTGTGAAATAGCGCTTCCTTGATCTGCCTTGATCTACGGTCGCCATGTCATTGGCAGAGCGCTGCAACAGCCGGCTTATGTATATGCATGAGATCCACAAGGCACTTTGCATTGACTATTTATGACAGTAAGTGGGCGTGTTGAGGGCGGGATGTGACTAAAAAGCAGCTGAGAAACATTCTCGTGACGCCGGGGACACACTGGCCGCGGAAGCGCCGCGAAAATGGGACCGCCTTCATTCGGCGCCCTTGTTAAGCTATTCTATAGACCACATGGGCCGCCGAAGCGCCGCGAATCGCCTCGCGCCGGCGCTCCAGCCCGTGCCATGCAGCGATCATTTCGGCGTTGGCTCTATTTTTTTCGCGAGCCGCGGGTGAATGGCGTCAATTCTGGCAGGAAGTCAAACGTAGACAAAAGAGGCAGGCCGGTAAAGTTAACAAAATAAAGCATTTCAAAATAAAATTCCGCAATAGTCATATGTGTTCATAAACAGACACTGCAGAAAAACCACACGAACACACACACACACACACATCGAACTTGTGTGCGTGTGTGACCAAGTGAAGGGGAGTGTGGTTTTGGGTGTCTTTTCACTGGAGCAAACAGGACAGAGAGGCAGAAAGTCTGAGGCAAGCAGTTAAGATGGATGACTTTAAATTAATTATGGAAGTTGAGAAACACAAGGAACTGTACGACCCTCGAAAAACATGATTATTTACGTACCTATTTCGGAAGAAACTGCTAGGATACAGCTGCAGAATTGGAGCGGGTTCCAAGAGATTCAACTGGCAGAAACAACTCATACCATAGGTTCACACACACACACACACACACACACACACACACACACACACACACACACACACACACACACACACACGCACACACACATACGCACACACACGCACACACACGCACACGCGTACAAACACTCAAACATAGAGGAAATGGAGGACACCAAGTGTTTAAAAGAAAAACTACAGCTGAGCCGAGGCGCGCCTCGACTGGGGCGCGTCTGATCTGAATTGAGGAGCGGCGAGCAGCTGCCAAATTTCGTGAGCGATTCGCTTCTCGGCGCTTCTCGGCGCTTCCGCGGCCGGTGTGTCCCCGGCGTTAGTCTCCGATTTATGAAGCGGAGATTGCGTGCAGCTGTGCGTACTCCATGCTTGATAGATCACAAACCTACTTGGCATGAGTAAATTTTTTTGCTGAGCTTAAGTACAGTTTTAGTAAGGATTCTACGCTATGTTTGATAAATGAGACCCCTGATCTGAAGGACAGCACAGAGGCACTCATCATGGCTGCACATGGCTGTAAGATGGTGGCAGAGAAACATACATGGAATGCCACAACCAAGTGGCTGGCATAGTGTACAGGAACATCTGTGCAGAGTGTGCACTGGAAGTCCCAAGGTCAAAGTGGGTGACACCCCCTAAGGGGGTAGAGAACGAGTGAGGCAAGCTACTGTGTGGTTGATGTGGGAATACCAAGTGATCAGGAAAAAGGAACACGAGAAACTAAAGAAGTACTAGGGCCTCAAGGAAGAACTTGAGAAAGTCTGGAGAGTGAAAACATTGGTAGTACCTGTGGTCATCGGGGCAATAACCCCCAAAACTGGAGGAGTGACTAAAGCGGATCCCGCTTTCTGGACATCTCAGTCCAGAAAAGAGCAGTTCTAGGAACATCTAAAACACTGCAGAACGCTCAAGGTCCCAGGCCTCTGGTAGAGGACCAGAGCTTGGAAGATGGGGATTTATGTGTGTGTGTGTGTGTGTGTGTGTGTGTGTGTGTGTGTGTGTGTGTGTGTGTGTGCGTGCGTGCGTGCGTGCGTGCGTGTGTGTGTGTGTGTGTGTGTGTGGTGCAGAAAAAGCTAAAAACAAAAACATTTTGAATTTCAATAACAGAAAACGTGTTTTATTTTTACTCAGAAATACTGCATTCTTGTATTATTAACTACAGGTGACATCAGTCAAACTAAAGTTTAGTGATTTTGAGCAAAAATGGCCTTTGTCTGTTTTTGCAAATAAATTCTTCAAATATTGAAAATACAAAGACATCTGCCGGATGGGTGACCTACATCATAAACAGTAGTTAGACTGAGGACAATTTTTTATTTATTTATTTTTTTGATGAGGGAGGATCCCAGTGAGAGTTTAATAGCTCAAAAGCAGATGGGAAGAAGCTGTTCTTGTGATGTGAGATTCTGGTTCTGACAGATTGTTGCCTGCAGTTAGAGTGGAGGAGCTCTAAGAGTTTATCTCCAGGGTGGGAGGAGTCGGCAGCAATCATCCTGCTGACTCCTTTCTCAGGACCTGGAGGTGTATAGCTCCTGAAGAAAAGGCAGCTTGCAGCCAATCACCTTCTCAGCAGATCTGCTGATTCACTGCCGTCTCCCTTTGTCTATGGCTGTGAAACCAGCATACAGACTGTGATGAAAGTGGTGAGGATGGATTCAATGATGGATAGGTAGAACTGCACCATTTTGATACCATACCATTTTATTCTTAATGCACTTTCTCAAACATCAGAAGGGCTGGACAAAGTGCCGAACAGTAGTGAAATATAAAAGCAGGACAACACATTGAATGATTAAAAGTTCCATTTAAAAACCCAAGGAGCATACCACAAGAAGGAAGCGGTTTTAAAAGCTTCAACATTAAATCATGGCAGAAAGGAGGACAGGAAGAACAATATATGCAGGTGAGTTTTAAAGTGAGATTAAGAAGTTGAGACGGAGGGGGCTTGACAGATTTTGAGAGGCAGAGCATTCTCGTGTCACCATAGGTCTTACATGAGATCTCGGGACCGACAGGAGGAGCTGGTCAGATGTCCTAAGTTAGCGCAGGGGCAATCTATTCTTGGTCGGCAGAGCTTTGTCAGCATTTGCAGGAAGTACAGTACTGTGCAAAAGCTTTTGGCAGGTGTGTAAAATGCTGTAAACCAGAATCCTTTCAGAAATATAAATTATTGTTTGATTTGGTCCATTTACAAAATACAAAGTGAGTGACCCCAGTGTTTGGCATCTTACATTAAAAAAAAGTTACGAATTACTTTTTCCAAAGAGTAATTCAGTTAGTTATGTTACCACATTGTAAAATAAATTAGTTACCTCCATCCATCCATCCATCCATCCATCCATCCATCCATTTTCATCCACTTATCCAGAGTCGGGTCGCGGGGGAAGTAGCCTAAGGCGAGAGGCCCAGACTTCCCTCTCCCCGGCCACTTGGGCCAGCTCCTCCGGGGGAATCCCAAGGCGTTCACTGACCAGGTGAGAGACATAGTCCCTCCAGCGTGTCCTGGGTCTACCTTTAGGTCTCCTCCCGGTTGGACATGCCCGGAAAACCTCACCAGGGAGGCATCCAGGAGGCATCCTGACCAGATGCCCGAGCCACCTCAACTGGCTCCTCTTGATGTGGAGGAGCAGCGGGTCTACTCCGAGCCCCTCCCAAATGACCGAGCTTCTCACCCTATCTTTTTTTTTTTTTTTACCGTGTCCTGTCTGGCTGTGAAGCAAGCAGAATTGATGTCTGAATGCTGGTGACAAGCCTTACAGATTTACTCTCAGGTGGAGCATCAAAGCGTTTGCTTTTAATGTCACGCCTGATACTTAAAACTTTATTGTTGTTGATTTTGAATGCTTTGTAATTCCGACCAGACACGGAGACAGAGGTGAAAGAGAAAGGAAAAGAAAAGGTGGGGAGAGGGGGGGGGGGGGTCCACAAAAATAAACAATGAACAAGAGTCTGCTTCTAGACCTGCAGAAAAAGACAAAAAAAAGCAAAAGGAAAAAAAGGGACACAACAACAATACAACAAGATCTAGCTATCACTGCGTCAACTTGATGAAGAAAATATATAATCAGCATTGCTTAACTGAAGAATCACGATAATAAATCACAGTGCATTAAGTGCCCACCATAGTCTTAAGACCTGTGTTTAACGTGCCCAAGCCCATACTTGTGAGAGCACCATGTGAGCACCTGCGTGTGTACACGCACATGTTTATGTAAGGTTTCTCTAAAGGAGCGTCCAACAGAGAGTGTGAGGGACCACAGATCCGCCCCCCAAAGATGCGCAAGAGACGGGGGGAGCTCCAAGTCCCAGAGATCCAGGCGCTGCCCCAGAACACAGGAACCCCAAGGGGACTGCAACCAGGAAGGCCCCCGCCCCCCTCGAGAGGCACAGAGGATCGCCCCGGGGGGCCACAACCAGCAGCCGGCAGAGTCCCGGGAGACATCAGCGGCAAGCCCACAGGCCCGCCCGCAGCATCCCACCCCCTAGCCGGCCGAGCCCGGGACCCAGCGACCCGGGACCCAGGGGCGACCACCCCCGCCGGGGACCCAGCAGAGCCCAGGGACCCAGACCCCACCAGGCAGCCACCGGGATCTATCAGGCAGATGCCAAAATTTTAAACCCCCAGACTCGGTTGCCACGAACACTCAGGCAGACCATGGCACAACCCCTCACACCAGGTGTGGCAGGGGGAGGGGGACGACAATCTATATCATCAAAAGAAGTTCCAGGAGGGGGGAGGAGTCAAAGGCCCCACCTGACATATACAGTCATACACAAACACAGTCACACACTCCCTCCCTCATGCTCACACATGCACATACAACCCAAGACTTACAAAAATGCACGCTGGACACCCACTCATGCTCCCCATACACACCCTATTCACTCTGGTCACGGTACTGCTGCACATTGGGTACAACCATCACCGGTAACCAGAGTTTGACCCTTTCTCCTGGGGTGCTGATGAGCAGGCTCCCCCGCCCAACGCTGAGCACAGCAACCCACCACCCCAGACCCCAACCAGACGGCCAGATCTCCCTCCTAGCCTCCAGCTCCAGGAAGCCTAGCAACAACAGAGGTGGCAAAGACCCCTAGTCTCCCTCTGCCTGCTCCAATATCCTTCTCACCCTATCTCTAAGGGAGAGCCCAGCCACTCTTTGGAGAAAACTCATTTCAGCCATTTGCATCCGCGATCTCGTTCTTTCGGTCACTACCCGAAGCTCATGACCATAGGTGAGGGTAGGAACGTCAATCGACCGGTAAATCGAGAGCTTCACCTTCTGACTCAGCTCTCTCTTCACCAACTCACCACCAGGTAGTGGTCAGTTGACAGCTCCGCCCCTCTCTTTACCCGAGTGTCCAAGACATGCGGCCGCAGGTCAGATGAAACAACAACAAAGTTGATCATCGAGCTGCGGCCTAAGGTGTCCTGGTGCCAAGAGCACAAATTTATGCCTGAACATGGTGTTCATTATGAACAATCCATGGCTGGCACAGAAGTCCAGTAACAAAACACCACTCAAATTCAGATCAGGGGAGCCATTCCTCCCAGCCACACCTCTCCACATCTCACTGTCGTTGCCCATGTGAGCGTTAAAGTGCCCCAGGAGAAAGAGGGAGTCACCGGAAGGAGCACTTTCCAGCACCCCCTCCAAGGTCTCCAAAAAGGGTGGGTAGCCTGAACTGTAGTTTAGTGCAAAAGCACAGACCACAGTCAGACCCCCCCACCCCCACCCCCCATGGTCCCCCCCGCACGTAGGCGGCGGGAGGCTACCCTCTCATTCACTGGGGTAAACCCCAACGTACAGGCACCAAGATGGGGGGCAACTAGTATGCCCACCCGTGCTCAGCGCTTCTCAGTGGGAGCAACTCCAGAGTGGTAGAAAGTCCAACCCCTCTCAAGGAAACTGGTTCCAGAGCCAGAGCCATGCGTTGAGGTGAGTCTGACTATATCTACTCGGAACCTCTCAACCTCACACACCATCCCAGGCTCCTTCCCCACCAGAAAGGTGACATTCCATGTGCCAAGAGCCAGCTTCTGTAGCCGAGGATCAGACCGCCAAGGTCCCCGCCCTCAACTACCATCCGTCACACACTGCAACCGACCCCTTTGGCCCCTCCCACGAGTGGTGAGCCCATGGGAAGGGGGACCCACATTTCCTTTTTGGGCTGTGCCCGGCCGGGCTCCATGGGTTAAAGCCCGGCCACCAGGCGCTCGCCAACATGCCCCACCTCTAGGCCTGGCTCCAGAGGGGGGCCTTGGTGACCCACATCCGGGTAAGGGAACACGGTTTCCATTTATATAAACCATCAAAAGAGGTCTTCGGGCTTCTCTTTGTCTGATCCCTCACCTAGGACCTGTTTGCCATGGGCGACCCTACCAGCGGCAGAAAGCCTCGGACAACTTAGCTCCTCGGATCATTGAGACACTCAAACCCCTCCACCACGGTAAGGCATGATTACTAGGTAATTAGTTACCTAGCAAAAAAAAAGTGACATAACTTTTACATTCTGTAGTATACAGGCAAATGTTTTTTATGACTGAATGATTCTTACTTTCTAGAAAGAACGTGTCAGCTAGGTGAAATGTTCATTCAGTAGGAATGTTCTTATGGATATATGGAATGCTCATTTCTACAATAAACAACAGAATTATAGATATCTGGAATACAAATCCAATCTGCTTAATAATCATTAAAAAGGCCACCAAAGATTTTTAGGGATATCTGAAATTCTAGTGCCGTTGTTATGGATACCCTTAATTATACTTTCTACCAGTAACAACATAGCTGTTGATGTCTTCATTTGCAATTTTGACTAATAAAAATAGGATAAACTCAATTATTGCTAAAATAAGAATAACAGAGAGGTACGTGTGTTGATTAAATGCCTGCCTTTTCTCCTTTTTTACAGATCCGTCCCCACCAATATTTACAGGTCCCATCACATTAATGTAATATTTGTCCCAGGCATTGTGTGCATGCCACCCCCTCTCACTGCTTTTCCAGCGATCGGAGGTACTCTTCATGCCCTGTGAGTGTGCGTGTACCTTTTTCCTCTTTATTAGCAGCTTGGGGTGGTATTTCAGGTGCGGGTACAGTCTGTGTCACTCACTTCGGCTTCTCCAAGAAGAAGCCGGCTCCGATTGGCTCTAAGAGCATGGTCATTAACGATAATAGTGTTCAGGGGCATGTCCAGCGAGTGGCTTGGAGTAGCACATGCCACCCTTAGAATCTGATTGGCCACCCCAGGTGCCACCCTACTAAGTTCCAGTTTAAATTGACTTTACATTGTTGACAATAGGCTTGAGTTGTAAACTCCAAAAATAGTGTGTGGTAGCAAACACCTTTAACATTGTCTTCTAGCCCAGGCATACAGAACATTTCTGTAGTATTAATATTATTTATTATTTTTTCATATTCACATAAATAGTATTGAGTCCCACTCAACTCCAGTTGGTGGCAATAATGCAACAAGAAGTGACTTGCTAACCACCACAAAACTAGAAGATGAATAGAAAAAAATGGTGATTGTGCAATGTGCAACTCCAAAATTCACTAGAAAGTAAATAAATAAATGAATGGTGTAAATAAATAAATAAGCATAACCATTGGTGCCACCCATGCATAAACAAGTGCCCCACATGGGCCACCGCATTTTAAAAGTCCTGGACACGGCTCTGATAGTGTTGCAACAATGAGCAAAGTACTGTCATGTTGGAGTTTAGTTTTCTAACCCACATGCAGAATCAGAGCCGGAGACGAAGGTAAGAAAAAATAAGAATTTTTATTAAACAATGATGAGAATAGAGAGTCACTCTCGAGGAAGCTCTGACGTTAAAGGTTAGAATTTTAGAGAGGAGATCCGTAGATGCTGAGGAGGAAGTGGGTCAGGCCTGAGGTGGAGGGGAGCTGAAGCAGGGTCCAGATCTTGAAGGCGAGTAATGGAGATAATATTTCCCAAGACGTTTAGCGAGGCAGGCGGGGGGGGGGGAGTGGGAGAGCCGGCCGGCAGAGCAGAACGAGTCGAGGTAGGTAAAAATCCTTAGGTTATGGCTGGAGAGGTGGTGAGAGTGAATATCCAAACGAGTAAATCATCCGACGTCGTGTAGCTCTCAGACTGCTCCTTTTATACCAGCCCGTGATTGCAGCTGAATGGCTGCAGCCGGGCAGCTTTCCGACACCGCCCACCTGCAGGAAAGAGGTTAGTCTGGAGAATAATATACCTCAGGCCGTGACAAGTACTTAATACGATTACTTTTTTACCTCATGAATAGCGCTTAGTAACAATGTTATTCCTAAATGCCGTTACACCCAAACATCCAGCCAATGTCAACAAGAATTGTCTTCAGCGTAAAGAAGAACAAGAAGTCCTGGAAGTGATGGTCTGGCCCACACACAGCCCTGATCTCAATGTCATGGACAGTATTTGGGATTCCATGAAGAGACAGAAAAATGTCTTCACATGGGAATGATGGGGGCTTTTGGGGCAGGATCATTACTGAATTCCAGTTTCATCTCCACAGTTTTGACATAATTATGAGTTGTGTCATCTGCATACTTCAGGAATTTGACAGACTGATGAGCAGAGGTGCAGCTGTACAAGGACAAAAGAGAAGGGGAGAAAGTACACAGCCTTGAGGAGAACCACTATTGGTGTTTCAGGGAGAAACACCCACTCAGCCTGACTAACTACCTTTTGTCTAAAAGGAATTCAGTGATCCACTTCCAGGTTGGAACAAGCACGTTCAGCTGGAAAAGCATTTTAAGCAACAGGGTCAAAAGTGTTGAATTTAGAGCTAAAGATTAAAAAAGGAGCAGCCTGGTAGGTTCCTGAGGGATCCAGATGAAAACCAAAGCCATATTAGCATCACCCACAGACCTATTGGCTCTGGTTTTCAGAAACCACAGCACCAGGCACTCACAGGGTATATCTAATATAACATCCGTCCACCCATAACATTACTACATAGGTTAGGGTGGCAGGTCTGTCGTCACTGACACTTGTGATTGGGGTGTATTGGGGTGCATTTGTCTCTTTCAGAAAAACATGAAACCCATTTGAAGCTCTGTTGATATTCTCCCAACTACTTTGCTTTGTAAGGTTGACCGAATTGGCCCATGCGTTGTGGATTTTAGTCATCTGTCCCTCTAATCTGGCTCCCTCTGTTTTATAGATGCTGCTGTTGAACCTATTCTTAAAAAAACATTTGGACTCCTGTCAGCCTAAACATTACAGAGCCATTTCTAAATAGCATTTTTTTCCCCTCTAAAATTTTAGAAAATTCAGCTGATTACTTTTCTGGAACTACACAATACTTTAGATAAACTCTAATCTGATTTTCTAAAAAGCATTCAAGATGTGACAGGGTGTGTCATTGTATCCCGAATGATCGTGCGCCCTGACTACTTGGCCAAGGGGATGTCCCTTTGATTGACTGGTTAGTGCGTATGACTCTCACCCGGGAGTCTAGGGATCACATTTGACTGGGCCCTTGTTTCTCCACCTTGCCACAAACAGAAACATCTATGCTTCATGATGGCTGCACACACCAGGGAATTTACCATTTTAGTTTTGTTTGTGCTTTGATCTTTTTGCAACTTTTGACACTGTTGATCACAGCACCTTAATTAACAGCCTTTGTGACTTGGTAAGGATCTCTGGAACTGCTCTAAACTGAATTGGATCATACCTTTCTAACAGAAGTTTCAGAGTCTGTATAAACCAAAATTGTTTGAAAAGACTTAATATTTTATTGTTGCCCTGAGAGCATGGTTCCTCTGATCAGTCAACAAATTGGTCTTTAAACCTGCCGTCAAGTCAAACTCAAGGAATTTGGGTGTTGTTGACCAATCAATGTCTCCAGATCTCTGCATCAGGGCTCTTAACTGAAGCAAACAAAATAACTCACATCACTCCTCTTTTGATGTCTCTGCACTGCAGTAATAATTTTGTTGACAAAATATTTGAATTTTTTTGGTGTGACAAATACATTTTTGTGAATGAAAACACAAATGTACTTTTGTGCCATGTGAGGTTATCATTGTAGCGTCAATTTTGAGAAGAAATGTTATTTTAGCTTTAGTGTTTGTCATGTTCTGTGTCCCTTTGTTCCCCAGCCCCTTCCTGCTCCCACTTCAGGCTCTCCTCTTGTGTCCTCCTAGTCATTCCCTGGTTTTCCTAGTTGTCTTTAGATTAGTCCTCCTCACCCATCTGGTTAATAGTGGTTTATTTTTGCCCTCTGTCTTTTAGGTTTAGTTAGATCCATGTTTTATAGGTTAATGTTAATTTGCCCTCCACCCAAGCTCTTTCCCTGCCCATTTAGTTAATTAATTCCACCAGTTTCTCCTCAGCTCTCACTCCTCACACCTGTCACCTGTTTCCCTGATTACCTCCCTCTGTGTTTATAAGCCTTGTCTTGTCACTCTGTGGTTGTTGGATCATTGTCTTAGGCCAGCGTTGTCAGTCTCCAGTCTCGTCTCCAGTATTTAGGTCTCTGCTCAGAAGGTGAGCTTTTGGTTATTTGGTCTGAGTTTAGTTATTAGTAGTGATGATGATGTGAAGCCTTTTGAACCAACAAAGCTTTACAATCCAATTGTATTGAAAAAAGGTTCAAGGTTTGATGCTTCAAAACTCTGTGAGGACATCTACTGGTAAATGTTTGTATTTCATTGTATTGTCAGCCAATTCTACTGAAAATGACAGCCAATTCTACTGAAAATGAATGGTGTATTGAACTTTATGGACAAATAAAGCATTAAAAAGCTTCCTCAGGATCATATAATAAAAGTATCTTGAATTTGAACATAACATTAAATGTACTAAAATTGCTTTTCTTGGTGTGAATACTTGAAATGAAACAATGTTTATTTTTATGGGATACGTGATGAAATATATCTAATTTACGCATATTAACATTCTCTACATATTCAAATATTTTACTTTTCACATTTCTATTGGATTATTGGGCTGGAATAATTAGCTCAATTTATGTATCTTTTTTAGAAATAGAGTAACAAAATTAAGATTAGAAAATTCACATAAGGATAGGACATACTAAATTCCATTACACGTACAACCAAACTGAAAAGTTCATCAACTATTATATTAATTACCAATAAAAGAAGAAAAATCATACCAAACTAGATTTTAATTTAGTTAAAGGAAAATGACAGACGGTCTAAAAGATATAGCCCTACAATATGCACCAAGTATTACTACTATAAAGGTAATTTACTAGACTAGACCAAATACATTTTCAACCCTTATTTGGAGAGATTAAATTGAAACATTCCCACATCTCAGAACGCCCTCTTTTTGCGACTTGGTGTTTAATCACTGAATACTGAATCCTGAACCGTCAATCTCAGGTCATACAAAGCTGTATGGCAAGCCAAATGAGCATTTATTCTGATATCAGGATATCAAACCAGAATTGTCATGAACATGTAAGCCATTTATGTCCACTAGTTAACTAGTTAAATATCGAGGGTGAAAATGTGCCCACTAGTTAACTAGTGACAGCAGAAATACGCACTAGTTAACTAGTGAACACATTTAGGCTTCAGTAGTTAACTAGTTGACACAAAAACTACTCACTAGTTAACTAGTAAAAGCAGAAATGCATACCAGTCAGCTACTTGAAGGTATTTGTCTCACTAGTTAACTAGTGAGGGTCAAAATGTGCACACTAGTTAACTTGTGGTAGACATAAATGTGCACTAG
Organism: Nothobranchius furzeri; assembly: GCF_043380555.1. Classification (NCBI taxonomy): domain Eukaryota; kingdom Metazoa; phylum Chordata; class Actinopteri; order Cyprinodontiformes; family Nothobranchiidae; genus Nothobranchius; species Nothobranchius furzeri. Next base: position 242,510 of record NC_091757.1, on the reverse strand, counting down.
TTAACTAGTGAACACACTGAGCAATACTAGTTAACTAGTAAGATATGAAACATTTTAACTAGTTAACTAGAGAGAATTTAGGCCTTACTAGTTAACTAGTTGACATTTAGGCTGTCACTATTTAACTAGTTGACACAAACATGGCTGACTAGTTAACTAGTGGACAGAAATGACTTACATATTCATGATAATTCAGGCTGAGATCCTGATATCAGAATAAATGCTCATTTGGCTTGCCATAAACCTGCGCCTCTCGGTTTGCGTTGCTTTAAATGTTTGAAACAACGTGTGAAGCGGTCACGTGGGTGGAAGGGTGAATGAAGCATCGTTGCTCATTGGTCACGTGACTTTCAGTAAACAAATCAAGCTCCGACACAGTGCTTTGCTCTGCGGTGGTTCATTTTGGTGATACAAGCTTTGAATCCTGCGTGTCACAGGTAACATCACTAGTTATTAGGTTTTGGCTTTCTCCCCTTGGATTTTTGGTAATCTTCCTAAATAAAGGATTTTACTTTTTCAACCGCTCCTGCCTGTGTGTGTCCTGGATTTTCTGCACCTTGGGTCCAAACCTCCTGCTCTCAACGTGACAAAATGAACCAACCAGCCCTGGACCCAGCAGGATCTTCAGCTACACCAAGACCACAGCACCTGGACAGCTCCGTGTCAGTCTGGACTTTTGCCAAGGAGCTGCAACGGACATTCGGCCATAAAGCTCCAGGACAAGTCCCTCTTCGTTGGCACCCGGCTGGCTGTGTGTCCTCCGGGGGTTGGTCCTTGTCTCAGGGAACGTTTCCTGGCATCCTCCCCAGAGACCTCGCCCCCGCTGTTTGCGGCTCCAGCCAAGGAAGCGGTCCCATCTGCAGCAGCTCCTCCTCCACTCCAGAGGTCAGCGGTCCAGAGGTCGGCGGTCCAGAGGTCGGCACCTCTTCCGGACCAAGAGTCGGCGCCTCTTCCGGACCAAGAGTCGGCGCCTCTTCCGGACCAGGAGTCGACGCCTTCGTCTCCTGAGCTGCCACCTGCAGTGTCTACATCCCCACCAGAGTCTACGTCCCCACAAGAGTCCCTGTCTCAAGAGTCCCCAGTGTCCCCTCTTTGTCCTCCTCCAGGGTCCCCAAACCCCAGGTGTAGAAGTCAAGTCCAGTACTCGAACTCCTGAGGCTGCTAGACCGGGACCTGGTTGACTCTCTGTGTTGATCCGATGTTGACTAATTTAATTACTTAAAAAACAGCCTTAAGCGTGGAATTGTTATGATAATGCTTGTTTAATGTTGATTGCATTCCAGGTGAATGATAGGAGTAATTGCTAACTTTCCCATTCAAACGTCTTCACGCCACAGCGGTCAAAAACCTGTTTGCCCTTCCGGAATAGTGCCTGACACCAACAATAACATCACTACCTTTATTCTGACCAGTAACAATGACACGCCCACATATCAATTAAGACATCGAGACCAAAGAGAAGGAAACAACATATTTGGCTCCTACACCAGGCTTCCCTGTTCCCGGCTCCTGTCTCCCCGTCACCGGCCTCTGAGACTCCCCTTGTCCCTGGTCCCTTTTCAATTCAATTCAAATTCAAATTCAAATATACTTTATTAATTTTTTTTTTATTTGAATTGAATTGAATTTGCCCGCCCTTGTGGGTTGTTTTTGGTTTGGTCCCTCCTCTCCCCCACTGTGGTTTCACAGATACATTTCCTTGTAACTTTTTTTTTTTTTTTGCCTAAGGAACAAATGTATTAATATTTCTAAAATCATACTTAGTTTCTACACAAGAAAAAAAAACGTTTGTATACTTTGCTGAAGTACCTTTAATTTAGCTTTATACATTATTTGCATGACTTTATAGTAAACTAAATCATTAGATTTCATAACGTGATTTTAAGAACAATGGATGTGTATGTGCCAAATAATCTGCCTTGTTAATAATACATGTTGCATGTTTTTGTAAGAGAACTTTTGCACTAATGTTTGATTAGTCAGTCCCCAGACTTCCACACAGTATGAAATGTAATGTAGTATGAGTGAACAATAAATATACTGTGATCAATAGTACCAATGCTTTTTGCAAATCAATAAAAATCCCAACAAAATACTAATCAATTTCCCTGGCCTGTTTTTTTTTTCTACCATTCCCATAATTGCACATGCAGTTGTTCTTTTGGCTCTAAACCCGTATTGGTGTTCACTAAGTAACCCATATTTTTCAATGAAAAGATCCAGCTGTTTTGCAAATAATTCCTCTAATATTTTTGAGAACTGAGGAAGTAGGGACACTGGCCTATAATTAACACAATGATTGTCTCCATTTTTTAAAATTGGTTTTATTTTAGCTATTTTCATCCTGTTTGGAAAAACACCTTTTTGAAAGGATAGATTACAAATAAGTCAGAGGTTTTACAATAAAATCAATGACCTCTTTAATTATGAATGTATCAATAAAATATCAGTGTATTTCTTAAGTTTTTTTTTAACAGTTTCTATTATCACTGTCGTTGATCCCTCCCAAAAAGAATGAATCTTTATTATCCTTATGACATGGTCTGGGGAAGGAGTTTAACCCAGGACATGCAGAATCAACACACTCACAGGTAATGATCAAAAAAAGGAATTTATTAATAAACGGGAACAAAAAAACGCACTGGAGCTTCCAGTGGATGAGCAAAGTCCGTACTCAGCGTCTGAGGAGGGGAGAGCAAAATAAGGTGAATCCTGAGAAGTAAGTCTTAACTGAGGGAGGTGCAGAGATAAGACTTACTGGGCAAAGGAGATGAGGAGGAATAGGGAGGGGCAGGTCGAGAGTTGGGTGAGTCGAGGTGTGCACATCCCGGAGAGGGAGCGTGTGGGAAGCAGAGGAGTGGGGCGACTGGAGAGATGGAGAACACTGGAAAGCTGCGTCCAGAAAGTTATGTGGCAAAGGTGAGTATCCTGATGAGTCACTGGATCCTGAGAAGTCTCTACTCCAGAGATGTTCCAAAATCCTGAAGAAGGCGTGAGCACAAAAACATCCACAAAGAACAATAAGCCAAAAAAAAAACAAGAGGCACAAAATCACTGCAACACTAGATGGCTGGAATCCACCAGGTAGTAGTAATCATCCTGCGTTGAGGTGTGTTCTCCAACTCCTTAAGAAGCCAGTGCCGTTGATTGCTAACCCGAAGCAGCTGGGCTCCTCCCTCTCCTGAAAAACAACTCAAAGATGGAATATGCGACGGGATTACTCACCCCGACTCATGACACCTTAATAAGGTGATCAAACATATTTAATTTCTTATCACAATTTGGAATTTGTTTGGCCAGACTTTTACCGACATCAGCAAAATAATTGTTAAATTCTTCAGCAACATCTTGTTTATTGTCCACTATATCACCACATTTATTTACAAAATGTCTAGGAAATTCATTTTTATTCATTTTTTCATTGATAAGATTTATAATATTCCACGTCGCTTGAATATTATTTTTATTTCCTTCTAATGTATTATAGTGCTCCTTTTTTGTCTTCTTATGATAGAAGTCAACATATTCTTATACTGTTTATATGTTTTTTCACTTTCACTAGTTTTTAATAGTAAATATTTCTTATATAGTACATTTTTCTTTCTGCATGCCTTTTGTAAACTCTTACTCATCCATGGTTTTCTGTTACGATTTTTTCCCCCTGACATTTTCTAATAGGACAATGTTTGTTATAGAGATATAAAAATATAGACAAAAATGTATCATATGCCAAATTCACATCCTCCACATACACATCATCCCAAACACTATCTGCGAGGTCTACCTTTAAAGCCTCAATTCCTTCTAGGGTCCTTATTCTCATAAGTTTATGCGGTGACTCATCCTTTGCCACGGAAGTGTTATCTATTAAACTATGCAAAATTCCAAATATAGGGAGATGATCCGTAATGTCATTTAGGAATATACCACTTGTAGCTGAACCGTACACATTTGTAAAAATATTATCTATTGGTGTAGCGCTGTCCTTCGTAATTCTGGAGGGCTTGCATATTAGTGGCCTTAATCCAAAATTAAACATAGTATTACAAAAGTCATTTGTTGCTTTATGAACATTCCATTTCATCAAATCAATATTAAAATCCCCACACACAAAATAACACTTTTTATCACATATTTTTTCAAAGATGTTTGTTATAATGTTCAAATACTGCTCCATGCAGGAGTCAGGTGTTCTATATATACAACTTAAAACTATACTCTTACACCTTTTTGTCTTGATTTCAATTGTTAAACTTTCCATAATTTCATCAACAGCTAGGGTGTCTATAATCTTACACTGAAAACTTTTCTGTACATATATTGCTACTCCACCTCCCATTTTCTTTGTCCTATTAACCCAAAAAATATCATATCCTTCTAATACAAAATCAGTATCTTTTTCCTTCGTAATCCATGTTTCACTTAAAGCAATAACATGAAACTTATGTTTTAATGACTCTAAATAATCTTTGATATGTACAAAACTGGCATACAAACTTCTAAGTGTATGATAAAGAAACCTTCCAAATTAACATTACTCAAATTTTCTGAATAATAATCAGAATTGACTCGAAAATTGCTGTACGAGTTTTTTTCAGGGTCAATACCATTTTCAATATGAAATGGTCTATATTCATCCAAACTAGAAAAACATAATTCCTCAATTTTATTCCTATCTAAAGAATCCTCACTATCAGAGGAGTCACTCTCACCTTCCTTACCAAAATTTAAACTTGTCATTTAATAAAGAGAAGAGAGAGAGATTCTACCATTTCCATCAGTTATATTCCTCCAGTTCTTTCAGGTTTCTTATCACAACCACCTTTGCCTGCTCTGGTGAGCTATTTCTTGACCATGTTGATTGAGTTTTATTCTGTTTTCTGAGACTTCGACAATTTCTAGCAATTTCAGCATTTTTCTTAGGCAAATGCTCATTTATGTACACTCCAGTATCTTTAAAGAGCAAGTAACGTCTAAATTAACATTTTTGCTGATGAACTGTATAAATGAGTGTCTAATAGTGTTTTAAATGTGTGTATTATTTATTTTAGCATTTTGGTGCATTTTCTTTAAAAATGAAAAATTCTGCCTAAATACCACAGTATAGCGCCACCTTCAGCTTAAAACATAGAATTTGACTCATTTTGAATACACTTTAGCCAATGGCTAAAGAGTAAGATACTACGTAAACCAGTAGAGTACTACATAGCAGCTCTGTGTCAAAGTTATAAAGCATCGAGAGTCTCGGCCACGCCTTGTGGCGAGTTGGGAGTTGGATTTGCAAGCGAGTGTAGGAGGTTAGCCGTAGTTCAGCATTAGCATATAGCATTAGCATATCCTAGTCTTTAGCATAGCTTTTAGTGTTATACATACTTATTTAGTGTTAGCTTGGCTGTTGGATATTGTAGTTTAGTTAGTGTTTGGCTGTTAGTGTAATTAGGAAAGTAGTTCGGGTTTAGTGCTCAATATCGTGTTAATATGGTGAGAAGGTGTAGTGTAGTGTGGTTGCGGTGGCTCTGTCGGGTTGCGCTCCTTTCCACTGGACTTAGAAGTTAGGAGCCAGTGGCTGCGCGCAATCGGTGTCTGGAAAACAATCAGCTCCCGCCTGGTGCTGTAGTTTGCAACCAGCATTTTACCCGCGATTCTGCACGTCTCCGTTTGAAGAGGGAGGCTGTGCCCACCGTGGCTCTTCCGCGATTTAGATGTAGCCCACCGACTCTGCTCCCTCACCATGGCAGGCTCTAGTCTGAAGTGAGTAAGCAAAATAAAAATTTTAACTTCTTCTAAAGACAATTCCCTACCCAGTGTGCAGCAGTACCGGGACCAGAGTGAATAGGGTGTGTATGGGGAGCATGAGTGGGTGTTCGGCGTGCATTTTTGTAAGTCTTTGGTTGTATGTGTATGTGTGAGCATGAGAGAGGGAGTAAGTGACTGTGTTTGTGTATGATTGTATATGTCAGGTGGGGCCTTTGACTCCTCCCCTCTCCTGGGACCTCCTTTGATGATATGGATCTTCGTCTCCCCTCCCCCTGCCACACCTGGTGTGGGGTGGGGTGCCTTGGTCTGCCTGAGTGTTCGTGGCTCCTGGGTCAGGGGGTGTAAGATCTTTGGCGCCTGCCTGGTCAATCCTGGTGGCTGCCTGGTGGGGTCTGGGTCCCTGGGCTCTGCTGGGTCCTCGGCGGGGTGGTCGCCCCTGGGTCCCGGGCTCGGCATGCTGGGGGGGGCGGGCCTGTGGGCTTGCCGCTGATATCTCCCGGGGCTCTGCCGGCTGCTGGTTGTGGCCCCCCGGGGCGATCCTCTCGAGGGGGGCTGGGGGCCTTTCTGGTTGCAGTCCCCTTGGGGTTCCTGTGTTCTGGGGCAGCGCCTGGATCTCTGGGACTTGGAGCTCCCCCTGTCTCCTACGCATCTTTGGGGGCAGATCTGTGGTCCCTCACACTATCTATTGGGCGCTCCTATAGAGAATCCTTACATAAACAAGCGCGTGTACACACACAGGTGCTCACATGGTGCTCTCAAAAGTATGGGCTTGGGCACATTCAACACTTGTCTCAAGGCTGTCGTTGCCACTAAATGAACTGTGATTTATTATTGTGTGATTGTTCAGTTAAACAATGTTGATTTTATATTTCAACATCAGGTTGACGCAGTGATAGCTTGCTCCTGATGTATTGTTGTGTGTCTCATTTTTTTCTGCTCTTCTCTTTCTGCAGGTCTAGAAGCAGACTCTTGTCCATTATTGTTTATTTTTGTGGAACCCCCCACCCCCCCACCCCCCTCCCCACCCCACCCCCCTCTCTTCCCACCATTTGTATTTTCCTTTCTCTTTCACCTCTGTCTCCGTGTCTGGTCAGAATTACAAAGCATTCAAAAACAATAACAATAAAATTTAAAGTATCAGGCGTGACATTAAAAGCGGACGCTTTGATGCTCCACCTGAGAATTAATCTGCAAGGCTTGTTACCAGCATTCAGACATCAACTCTGCTTGCTTCACAGCCAGACAGGACACGGTAAAAAAAAAAAAGACAATTCCCTACCTAAATGCAAAGTTTGAGAGACGTGGTTCACTTAATTTAGCTAATATCAGCCTGCGCTGCCTTCGGGCTAATTTGTCAAGTTCACAAAATGTGGAACGGGATGTAAGGTTGGAATCAGCGGCGAATCGGAACATATCTTGAAGCCCTGGCCGACAAAACGGTCCACACGACTATTACTGTCAGGCTCGGAGAAAATTCGGGTTGCTTTTGTGTCAGTCTGTAATTCTGCTACAGTGGCTCTAACTAACGCAGCACTAGTTGACAGACAGCATTACAGCGTGAAATCCAGCTTGTGACCCGGTTCCATGAGGAATTCTGTTCAGGAGGTCGCATTTCAGGCTCTCTTCACATCATATGTGACTGACTTTTACGTTAGAATAACGATCACACACTAGGAATGTTATAAAGCGCCTATATAGGACAGTTTCACAGTTTCTTTTGTATATTATCTGACTTTATACACTCCAACAACAATGTGCTTCTATTTTTTTTTCCAGGCTAAATCTGCCCAAGACATTGGCTGTCAGACTGATTTAGTAATCTGCAAGAATGTACTTGTCCAGGCTGACGTGAAGCCTTACCCGTAGCAAAGGTGAATTATTTTTAATAATCTTCTATGTAAACATTTTATTATCACCTAGTTTTAATTTGTTTTACAGATTATTGCTACATGTGATTTTATCCTTTTAAACATTTATAGATGTGCTGTTTCTTTGTTTTTTACATAGCCAGCCAGAATAGAGCTCACAGCCACTGTGTGTCTTGTGACACAGGGACCATGACGGAAATTCATCTTCCAGAAAGTCCCAGAGCAGCGTCCACACCCCCTGAAAAGACCAAGATGTGAGGTGTCTGCTGTTGATTCCAGCTTCCACCTCAGTGACAGTGCAAGCTCAGCGAACTGTTCAAGGTAAAAAAATTAAAACATTTCAGATTTTTTAAGATATTAACAATTAAATAAGTATGTGATTACATCATGACATCATGAAGGAGGCTACTGATTCTGCCCCTGTGACACTTGGTGGTGACGTGTGAGCTGATTCACCTGGTATTTAACTTTTACATTAAATATTTTGTTCTTTGCTATCAAAAGTAAATTAACTAATAACCTGCATTATTGCAGGACACTCAGCAAAATATGGACTCTACACCATGAGGCAGGCACACGTTAATACTCTATAAGAGCACATAAGGTGAGCAACGCCACATATTATTATTATTGTTGTTGTTGTTGTTATTGCACACTGTCCTGGATTTGTTTTCTTTCTGCATCTCATCATTAGCCTGGCTGATAACTCCTGTCATCTGGTTATGACAGCATGAGGATGTCCTCACACCTGTAACCTATCAGCTCATCTGGCAGAATAGAGAGAGAAGAGACAACACCACATCTCCTGTTCCTGGAAAGCCTTCAGCCATCCTTCGATGACTGAGAACCTCCATCAGCTCTGTCTCCTGTCTGCCTACAATTATTATAATAAATATTGTGTTTGACAAGTTTTTTGTGCTGCCAAATGTCTCATATAGATTCCAGTTTTGATATTTTAATGGATATTTATAAATTACATTAATTGAATTATCACATTGTTGCATGTTTAACTAGCTCTATTGTGATGAATTAAACTAGCACCTCACTGTTAAAAGCTCGTTTTAATTTCAAGCATGTTTAAGTATTTATGGACATGAACAAAAACAGGAAATATATAAACTGAGATTTATTTAATTAACTCATTCACTGCCAGACGTTCCTGGTCAGTAAAGCCCTTTGCTGCCAGCAATTTTCAAAGTTTGGATTTAAAATGACGACTTTTGTCGTCAGTGGCAGTGAATGAGTTAATAAATTGTTTTTTAAGCATGTTCATTGCGCCTTTGTTCAGTGTTTATGGCGCATGTGTTCATTACATTCGTGTTTATTAACTCATTCACTGCCAGACGTTCCTGGTCAGTAAAGCCCTTTGCTACCAGCAATTTTCAAAATTTGGATTTAAAATACCGACTTTTGTCGTCAATGGCAGTGAATGAGTTAATAAATTGTTTTTTTAAGCATGTTCATTGCGCCTTTGTTCAGTGTTTATGGCGCATGTGTTCATTACATTCGTGTTTATTAACTCATTCACTGCCAGACGTTTCCTTTTTTTTTTTTTTTTTTTTTTACCGTGTCCTGTCTGGCTGTGAAGCAAGCAGAATTGATGTCTGAATGCTGGTGACAAGCCTTTCAGATTTACTCTCAGGTGGAGCATCAAAGCGTTTGCTTTTAATGTCATGCCTGATACTTAAAACTTTATTGTTATTGTTGTTGAATGCTTTGTAATTCCGACCCGACACGGATACAGAGGTGAAAGAGAAAGGAAAAGAAAAGGTGGGCAGAGGGGGGGGGGGGGGTTTTTCCACAAAAATAAACAATGAACAAGAGTCTGCTTCTAGACCTGCAGAAAAAGACAAAAAAAAAGCAAAAGGAAAAAAAGGGACACAACAACAATACAACAAGATCTAGCTATCACTGCGTCAACTTGATGAAAAACTATATAATCAACATTGCTTAACTGAAGAATCACGATAATAAATCACAGTGCATTAAGTGCCCACCACAGTCCCAAGACCTGTGTTTAACGTGCCCAAGCCCACACTCCTGAGAGCACCATGTGAGCACCTGCGTGTGCACACGCGCTTGTTTATTCAAGGTTTCCTGACCAATAAAGGCGTTTTCTGCCAGCAATTTTCAAAGTTTGGATTTAAAATGACGACTTTTGTCGTCAATGGCAGTGAATGAGTTAAAAAATTGTTTTTTTAAGCATGTTCATTGCGCCTTTGTTCAGTTTTTATGGCGCATGTGTTCATTACATTAGTGTTTATTAACTCATTCACTGCCAGACGTTCCTGGTCAGTAAAGCCCTTTGCTACCAGCAATTTTCAAAATTTGGATTTAAAATGACGTCTTTTGTCGTTAATATAACAAATAAGGGGGAAAGAGTCATTGAAAGGAACATTCTTCTGGAAGCTCCTGATCCTGACGACACCAGCAGAGGAGACCAGCTGCTGACACCAGAGGATCACCTACAACCAAGAGAGCAGCTGGTATCAGTAAAATAAATAAATCAGGGCAATTTAGTGGGCTGAACACATTACAGAATAATTTTCTCATGGGGTTGTTTCATAACTTTCTATGCAGCAGACTGTAACTTGAGCCCAGGGCTCCTGGAGAGCTGCTATCCAGCACGTTTCAGTGGTTTTCCTGCTTTAACAGGTTAGATTAGCTGTTAAGCAGCTCAGCTATTTGTTGCTGATTAAAACCAGGTGTGTTGAAGCAGATAAATCTCTAAAACATGCTGAATACTAGCTCTCTAGGGCCGTGGAGCCAAACCCTGCAGCTAATCTAATGCTATGGCTAACGGCTACTTACCATTCAGAGCTAGTTCTGTTGGGTCGGTTCCGGTAGTTTCAGGCAACTCACAAGCTCAAAACAATAAGGCTCAGGTCCACTTGTCTCCTCCAAATAGACTTGGTCCCTTTCTTCTCGAGTGCCTGGGTAAGGAGGGAGAGAAACATCCTCCACTTCTAATGACTGCTCAGAGTGAAGGGAGCTAGCTTCGTCTAGTTAGCCATCGTCTTCGTCACTGCCACGGCTCCGCCCTCTCGGTCCTCCAGGCAACGCCTACTAATGTTGCAGTTTTTAAAATTGATACGTGGGTGGAGAAGGACTCTGAGGGGGGCATTACCACTTCTTTAAGTTTTGTAGCTTGTCCCAATGTTTCAGCCTTGTGCTTTTGATTAGCAAATCTGGCTTCAATGACAGGTGGATGAATTCTGTCCTTGCGAGGGAGAATATGACAGATTCGCTGACTCTCTAAGTGAATGTTCTTACTGCTGATGAATTCGACCACTTGTTGCTCTAGAGTGCGTTGCTCCTCAGGAGATTCGTCCTCCCCTGGATGTTTGCTTGTTGTAGCAGCAACTCTAGCATAGCTGCGATGGGTGGTAGCCAGGCCGCTGATGATAATTTCATCCGCCCGGGAATGTTGCTCAAAATCATCAATCCTTTGTTCCAGCAGTTCAATCTTATCATCAATCCTCTTATTGCTGTTATTAATAAAGGCTTTTAGCTCTGATATTTAATTCACTCGGCCCAAAAGGATGGTTTGTTGAGACAGAACTTTGTTAATGTTTTCAGTCATAGTTTGCGTCTTAATTTCTTTCAGTTCTTGTCCAAGTTGCTTAACTGTCTACATCTTTTCCAGAAAATGAAAAATAGAGTGATTTCAAATACAAATATGTTTGTTTGGGTAGACTTAATGGATACTGCTCTGTTCCAAAAACTCCATGTGGTCCCAGATCTCCAGCACCAAACTCCCTCAAAAACCGCACAAATGTTGTCAAATATTTCCAGCAGAGAACAAACAAGTACCATAGCATCCACACCACTTTGATTTTGTCAACATAATACCTTGTTCTCTAAAGGATTATTATGGATTCCATTGAGACTTCATACAGAGAAAGTGCACCAGCAGCCATCTTGACTCAATGTGCCACAACAAGTAGAAGCGCTAAGTGCATTTCTTAAAAAAAAAAAAAAAGATGTTTACATCGTTGCTAGACGCCTTTTGTTTACTATAGCTAAAAAAAACTACAGCGTTGTGCTGTACAGTCGGCAGTTCAGTCTTTTTTGTGATTGGCTATTTTTGAGCTGCCTTGTCCCGCCCCTCATGTGCCTCTCTTTATTCACTTACTCAGTGATTTTTGCATATTTTACTGATTTTATCCATCTTTTTGCTGCTTTATTACTTTCTTATTGCCTATTTATTCAATGTTCGTATGTCCAACGTCATGCTGCTCTGCTGTTATTTTTTTAAATTGCCCCTCGGAGATAAATAAAGTTTTTCTGATTCTGATTCTCTGCCTGTAAGTTACCAGACTCTTTCTATGTGCAGAATTAAACAGAGGACGAGTCTGTCAGGCCAGGCTACTATCTCCCATCATCCCTCACTCCATGCAGTTCCCACCACATCATCAGTCACCCTCAAAACCCGGTGTCGGTATAGGATCTGCTCGGGTGCAAAATCGGCTCGGGGTCCTTCGACTGCCGATGACGTCAAAGTACGGCAAACCTACTTGGACAAAATACACTACACATCTTTATACTGTTGGAAAGAATTTAGCAGTTTTTTATTAAAATAATGTTTCTTACGACGTAAGTTTGTGTTTATAATGGTATTTGTAAAATAAAACACTATATTTTATTCATAATGTTGCTTCTCTTTGAGCACTTCCCTTGAAGGATCATAGGTATTAGCAACACCTGTGAAATTGTATTTGCAGGAAAGAAGTGTGTTCTGTTTATTGAAGTATTTTGTGTTTAGTTTTTGACGTCTTGTCCATGCGTAGTTCAGGTACGCTCATAGCTGCTATAGCCAAAACTCTGGAGTTTAAAGTTTTCTGGATTTACTAAAATACCTGTCTGTACTTATTTGATTGATGGTAGTTTTACTTTCTATTAGACTCCAAATGTAATCATTTGGCACGTTTCTAATTCATAATTTGTAATAATGTAATCGGTGATATTAGCATTAGCATTCCTATGGGTTTTTCCGTATATTAGCATTGCTCTAACCACTTGCTGCCAAATTGCAGCCTTTGCGATTAGAAAATCTCCTTTTGTCACTTCGCAATTTAATTGCACATGCAGTTAATCGTTCCGCCCTAATATACATGCAGCTCTATGCTAAAAGTGTATTTTCGAAAAGGTAATGACGGATTTCTTCGTAAAAGTTGTCCATCTTTCCAACAGAAAAATTTGCCTGGACCAACGTAACGTGATAACAACGTAACGTGATTACGTAATTCCGTAAGGTTCATGTTCAGCCAATCAACTACTTTGATGTCACCGGCAGTCGACGGACCCCGAGCCGATCTTGCATCCGAGCAGATCTTGTACCGACACCGGAAGAGGACAAGATACCCCACTCAGTCATCGATTCTTCAATCCAAGTTTGATGTCCGAGCATTTGTGCTCCACTACCAAACCACCCTACTCCATCCACATAAAAGTAAGTCATTTCTCTTACTTTCTGGAACACTATCGCACCCCCGCTATCAATCAGGCTTGTGCCGGTGTTCTTAGATTAACTGTGCGACAGCAGCTCCCAATGCTTTCTCTTCCACGTCTGGGTTCTCAGGCTACATCCTCGCAAATGCCATCGTTTGAGTAGCTCTCATCTCATTACAATTCAGCATAAATTTATCTTTAATGGCATGCATGTTTACATTTTTGCTTTGTTTTAGTCCGCAAAAATTCATTCAGGGGATGGAGAGGCGGGGTACCCAGAGGAGTTTTGGCTTGTTAAATAAAGGGACATTATGGAAGTTTAACAGTCAAAACATGTATAGAAATAATAAATGTCTTCTTCATACATTCTCCTCCTGTAGAATGAGCCCTGGCATTTTTACTGTGATTGCCTGTTTTTCTGTAAAATCACAGAAAAAGAGAGCTGCTCGGGTCGAGCAGGCTGCTTCATGCACGCTCACGCTCAGGCATAGCCCGTAGCATTTGCTATCCGTAGCTTTAGTCTTTGCCGCTGTTCCTAACGCCTAGTGACGAACCTAGCTACATTTCTGAGGACCCTTAGCTACTTTCTGTAAAACTTTCTTCAAGATATTTCCTGCAAATTAGCAACAAAATAGCCATTTTCGTTCCGAACCATTATTTGAACGTTGTTTCAGTTGTGATCGAGGATATAAATGTTACAGATACAAAGCACGTTACTGGCTCTTTAGCGCATTTAGTAAGACGTTGGACTCTCCTGCAGTAGACCTGGGTTCGATTCTGGATGTGAACATAGTTTATATAGTATACTTTTTACATTAATAGTATATTTTTTACAGTAAGATGCCCAAAATTTTATTTGAGATTCACTGAACGGCATTGAATTCACAGATAAAAAAGATGTTGGTTCAACTTTCATTTTGGAACAATTTCTCAAGCAAGGGAAGGGAATGATCTGAGCATGCAGGAGGACTGACCCATCATAAACCTTTGTCGGCTGTGCTGAAGAAAAAGGTACAGAACCAAATCATTTAATTAATTAACTGCGTGTTCTCCTGTTCTCTGTCCTCCGGGCCACACACACACACACACACACACACACACACACACACACACACACACACACAACGGACTGTCTCAGCTGTTATTTTCGTTAAGGAGTGTGCACGTACAGCATGCGCGCCTCGTGCACGAGCCTACTATTGAAGCTACTGTTACGCTTTTGGCCTGAGGGGGAAATCGCGAGCATAAAAATTCAAAACTCCGTCAAGTCCCTTTAAATAACAATAGACAGCTACAGCTTATAAGCCTGACTCTCCCATATTCCATTTAGAAATGACAAAGCTCCTTGGATGAGAATTAAAATGTCTTCAGAAAACCAAAGAAGTCCAGTCTTCTTCATTTGAACCCTTTGGATTACCACGACCTGGAATACTGAGAACCTTCACCAGCATATTCCATGCATAGGCACAAATTAACACATTGTGTGGTATTTACCAATTTTTACTTGTGCGTGAAATTGTTCCTCAATATAAGAACAGCTCTGACCATACGTAGGAACTGCATATAGTGGTAGAACGGGGAAACAGCTGTACTGAAGGTCTCAGTCATCCATGCATGATGTTCTCCGTGAGGAAGAAATCCTGCTATGCTGTGATTTGGGCCTATTTGTGGCGCGACAGAAAAACCTCATGAATCCGAATCCAGTTCATATTTTATTTTACAACTATGAGAACCCCCCAGAACCACTTCCTGCTACCCGATCATACACTCAACCAGAGTGAATGACAGCTCAGGCTGAGCCTGCACTCTCAGACAACATTTCCAAATGAAACTCACTCCAAACAGAATGACACGTTGAATGTTAATGAGAACCCGTTACACTACGATTTATTAAATTCATTTATTTATTTAGTTCTGACAGGAACTTCTCCTCTGTCTCGACTGCATTTATAACCTCTGCAACTTGTTTGGTTGTTTTGCGCTTTGGCAGCCAGTGTCTCAATCTTGCTGTCAATAAAGTTTTTCTTGTTTTTTCTAGAAAAAAAGCAGGGAGGTCACTCACATGCTGAGGACGTAGTGTGACCAAATATGGTTAATTGAGGGAGTTTCTGAATGTAAATGATGATGAACGGACACAAGCACCTGGGTACGCACAGGTCATCATCATCAGACGATTACATGGGAATATGAGTTGGGTGGAGGCCTAGCTATTGTTTTTTTAGAGACCATCTTCCATGTAACTCTACACCCTCTGGTCACTTTGCCTCCTTTGAACTGCAGCCGAATAAAGTCAGTTGTATGGACCCGTTTTACTGTGCTGTGGTTTATATTCCATCAGGTCCAAACAGTTCTTTCCTTCAGGGGTTTAGTGACTTTTTATCCTTTGCTGTGAACCTGTCCATAATAGAATAGAATAGCTGTTATTGTCGTTGGACAGGGTTCAGCAAAATTGGAATGCAAGTCACTTTCTCATGAGCTTCTCCAGCCTCATGGACTCGTTCAGCTTTACCCAGCATGTTTGTGGCCCCACACACACCAGGGGGCAAACGCTAGACCTTGTTTTTACCCTGGGTCTAAACGCTGACAGTGTTTGTCCCGAGGACGTTTATAGTTCAGATCAAAATTGCATTTTCTTTAACTTGTCAATTTTCTACTGTGTTTAATCCACCCTGTTTTTCTGATTATGACCCAGATTCCTTAACTTCTCAGTTTAACGAGCACCATCTCTCCATTCTGGACAATATCTGTTCTGTCATTACCAGGGGTCTTTTTTATAAGGCTTGCTTACACACAAAACGGGGTCGGAAAACTGCGTAAGCAACTTCCCACGCAAACTTTGGGATTTATAAAAGAAAACATAGCGGAAAAATGTGCGCAACTTGAAGTTGACTAAGGACCTGGCTTACGCACACTTTGGACATGGAGAGCACCTATGAATTCCAGCAGCATTATCACTTGTACCGCTTCATGCGCAAACAGAACAAGCACCCCCCAACACACACACACACAGCCTGAAGCGTAGAACAAGGAATGAGACCGAATGTTATGCGTCTGTGGCAGTGTGAGCGTCCTGTCACTGTGACCCAATTGATCATGGGTTACTGGCTGGCTACTTGGCCAAAGGGGATGTCCCTTTGGCTGTCTGGTTAGCACACATGACTCACCCGGGAGTCTGGAAATCTGATCCCACCCAGGCTCTCATTTCTAAACCTTGCCACACGTCATTTATAGAACCAACACAGAAGGCATGATTTTCATCTTTTATTTTCTTGCCAATTCTTTGTGTTCCTGAAATTACACTCGGGATATCACATATTTTGTGCAGTTCTTCTCGCACTTTGTTCACCGTACAAATCATGTCCCTCTGTGCCTGCAAGACAGCGTCAGTTAGATCCCGACCACTTCCAGATGTGCCATGCACCCAAGGCGCACTGGTGGGACAGGCCGACCCTGCAGCCACATCTTCGTTCACCGCCTGGGATGCCTCTTTGGACCCTTCGTCCAGAGTCACTGGGGGGAAACAATGAGATTTGGTTTTGCTTTACGGAAGGACACATTTGATCTGTATTCATAAAAGGCTTAAACGTTACCAGTCTCCTCTGCACGGTCAGTATCTCCCTCCTTCTCCGGCACAATGCCATGTACACCTGCCGGTCAGAGTACTGCTGAGATCCTAATGGTGAGCGGTGGGGGATCAGAGGTGCCACACACTCTGGCGGTAGCCAAACATCTTTTTTTTGCCTCCACCTTCAGATCAGACCTTTTTTTTTTAATATCCGCCACAGATCTCTCTGAACAACTCACAACATTGACAGCTTCAGCAACGCTGTGCCACTTCGTAAATTTTCTCTTATTTGTTTTGCAAAAGCACTTCCTTTAATTTTTCCGCCTCACCTACAAATACCTCAATTTCTGCTTTGGTGAAATTGTGCTTCCTTGATCTGTGATCGCCATCGTTAATGGTGAAATGCTGCAACGAGCCGGCCTATGTATATGCATGAGATCCACAAGGCACTTTGCATTGACCATTTATGGCAGAAAGGGGGCATATTGAGGGCAGGATGTGATCCAGAAACACCTGAGTACATTTCTAGGAAGTTTGTGATTTATAAAACAGAGATTGTGTGAAGCTGTGCGTACTCCATGTTTTATAGGTCACAAACCTACTTGGCGTAAGTACATTATTTTTGCTGAGCTTAAGTACAGTTTTAGAAAGGATTCTACGCAATGTTTTACAAATGAGACCCCAGACCAGTTCCTGCAGTGAACCCTACTCCCTAGTGTAACAACAGTATTCACAAACTGATGTGCTAATGCAGAAAAATTGAGTGGTTGTGGAGGAAAACACATCTCCATGTCCATCTGCTGCATCTAAAGGACCTTGTGACCACCTTTAACTCTGCAGTCAGAGATGTGAGGGTTGCCTCCTCTCCAACCTGGTGCTCCAAAGCAAGGGGAACCCCAAGGAGCTGTGCCCTAGGGTCCCCCAGGTGGGGGACCCTGTGACATTAGTTCCAATAGGCTTCAAAATAGGCCTAGGGCTTAAAGGGTTAACACCATCAGCATTATTGTCTCTTCTGCCTCTCCTTCAGCCTTCATCCACTCTGTTGCAGACTGTGAAAACTTTCTGTCTTTCTTCGTGGGGCGACGGTGGCACAGGAGTTAAGTGCTCGCCCCGTAATCGGAAGGTTGCAGGTTTGAGTCCCGCTCAGTCTGTCGCTGTCGTTGTGTCCTTGGGCAAGACACTTAACCCACGTTGCCTGCTGGTGGTGGTCGGAGGGACCGGTGGCGCCTGTGCTCGGCAGCCTCGCCTCTGTCAGTGCGCCCCAGGGCAGCTGTGGCTACATCGTAGCTCATCCCCACCAGTGTGTGAATGTGTGTGTGAATGGATGAATGACTGATTGTGTTGTAAAGTGCCTTGAGGGGTTCCATGACTCTAGAAGGTGCTATATCAAATACAGGCCATTTACCATTTACCATTTTACTTTGTGGACAAAGTCAATAAGGTTAGATCTAGCATCTCTCCTTCAGCCTTATCGCCGCCTCTCCCGACTCCAACCCGGCCCATCATCCTAGATAGCCCTTCACATCTTACCTTCATCTTTGTTTAAAAGTGCTTTTCAGTCCATCGGTCCCAGTGTTCTCTCTATAATAATGCTTCTCTGGTTTCTGGTCAGGTCCCTGCTTACTTTAAGAACGCTGTACAGGAGTTACAGGAGGAGACCCAAGACCTGCAATGATGAAGTCAGTCAGATAATGAGGTGTGTTCTGAGCTCGGAGTGGTGATTGTGCCTAATCAAGTAAAATAAAATATCAGATTTCCTCCTGTAGTCACTGATGGACAGAAACTCTGGCATGATTCTTCATTCAGCACTAGAACAAAATTTAAAGAAAATAGATATTAAATATTGTTCGTGCTTTTAATCCTATGCTGACAAAAAATATTTTTAAACTAGTTAAAGTTATTTAAAACACGCTAAAAATGATTAAATGTGTTTATGTTTAGAATACCTCTACTTTTATCATCTGTACTTATTAGAATCATCTGAGCTAAAAATAAAGCACCATGCTGTTTCCCAACATTTACATGAACATATGCTGCCTGTGTGGAAGCCGTGACTCCTGCAGTGTGTTGTGTTTAAAATACAGCATCGGGTGGAGTCTCTCATGACTGCTGCCCTCCTCCTACGTCTCCTTCCTGCTGCCATTACTGCTTCTGTCTGTCAGGTTCTACGGGTCATTGCTGTGATACTTCTGTAGTCTTCCTACACAACACTTTGGCTACCATGTATTTTGGTCTCTTTCCAGGGATCACCTGTCAATCAAGTCTTACATGCCATTTATTTGGGGTTATAACTACCACAACAGGAAGTTCTTCTCTTGTAGAAGCAACTTTCTTTGTCTCATTTACTAATTTAATTTAATAAATCAGCCGCGATTGCAAGTGTGATGAATGCCTTGTGAGTAATTTTTTGTGGGAAAAATGAAGCTCTGGAGATCCTGTTTCAAAGGGTAGGTGTTAGTGGTGGTTATGAGTTACTTATTAAAATTAATGATATTCCAATATCTAAACTGTGACTGGATTTCCCTTGATTCACACCATGCGTGTGTAAGATGCTTCATGGCATACGGTGCGATTTTGTTATATGTTATGCGGCTAAGTTGTTTATAAAGTTTCAAAACTTGTGCACTTGCTTAATGTTTACACTCAAACACTTAGCGCATAAACGTGACACAAGCAAAACTCTTGAGGGAAAATAATACTTTGTGAGATGGCAGTTGTGCAATGTGAGAGAGCAACCAGTGTTTGCCAGTGCACAAGCATATGCACAAGTAACTGTGTGCTGTTTGGCATCTTCATTATTTACACTTTGCACCTACGTCACCATGTGGGTCCTCCATATCAAACGACAAAAGCATAATAAACAGTGAGCAAAATGATTATTGAATGAAGGCAAAAGCAACCTTAAAGATTGATTTTGTTGTTGTTGTTTTCTTGCTATGTTTAAGCATGGCTTCACTAGCTCATGCCCAGTTCAGTTACTGAAAGAATAGCACACCAAGGTGAGGCGACAGTGACTTACAGGACAAGTGAGCAGAGAGGAAAAGTGGAACTGAGGTTGTTTAATTTACCAGTTTAGCCTGGTTTCTACTGGTTCAAGCCAGGTTCATTTGTGGAAAAATTTAACACAGCTAGGTGGGGCTCATAGAGAGTGGTCCTAAAGTGGTGCAAAAAGGTGGTGAAGTGGTCCTTGGAGCAACAGAGGGTGGTGTCATGATCAAGTGGGGAGTTATTGCCAAGCTCTGGCCAGTAACAACATTAAAAATGAAAGCAAACACAGGAAGTAAGTTTTACTTTTTAAACTGAATCAGTTGAGATGATAAACTGGAGCAGAGCAGAACTCTGGGAGCTTCTCTTTGTTAGAGCTGAAGCTCAGATCACCAGACCGCTCACGGGAACTGTGGAGGACAGACACCTTTAGGAGCGGCTTGTAAAAACACGTAATGAGCTCGGCTTCGATCGCAGTAAAGAGCAAGTTGTGTTCAAGTTCAACAGAATACAGTGGCAGGGCAGAGACCTCCCCCATGCCCCCCTTTTTACCTCCATCTTCTGTACTTTTGTACACTGTCTCTAAGTGAGAACCCAGACACCCTACGGAGAAAAGTCATTCTAGCCGCTTGTATCATCGATTTCATTCATTCGGTTACTACCCAAAGCTCACGACCATAGGTGAGAGTTGGAAAGTATTCACCTTCCGGCTCAGCCCTCTCTTCACTTTGACAGACCAGTACAATGCCTACATCACTGCAGACGCAGGACCTCATCCCTGACCCAGAGAAGGCATTTTACCCTTTTCCGATTCAAGACCATGGTCTTGGATTTAGAGGAGCTGATTCAAATCCCTGCTGTTTCACACTAGGCTATGAACCGCTCCAGCAAAAGCTGGAGATCACTGTCTGATGAAAGCAACAGGACCACATTATCTACAAAAAGCAGAGACTTGATCCTCTGGCCACATAAACAGATCCCATCAGCACCTTTGCTGCACCATCCAGTACATAAAATTTGTGAAAAGAGTTGGTGACAAAGGGCAACCTTGGTGGAGTCCGCCCGATTCTCTACTAAGTTGTTCTGTCACGCTGATAGAAGAGCTCTGAATAAACGCGACGATAACCAGCGGACGCAAAACTCCTTCAGAGTTATTGATTTTGAGACGCAAATAGTTCCACCAGTCGAGTGACCCAAGGAGACATCTCAGGACCGATTTGGTCACACTAAGGTCCTTCCACCAACCTCGTGCCTGGAGGAAACCATCTCCACCTGACATCTCGGATCCAGAAGAGGGCCTCCTAAACTGGGTGAGGTAGACATTCTGACAGATGGTGTTTGATGCTGTTCTTCCAAGAAACGACTCAGTTAGCTGCAAAAACATCATTTGCAACCCAGAACACGCTTTTCTCGCTGAAAGAAACCTTCTGTTCTATTTCGTCTAGTCTTAGCCCTTAAGCGAGCTGCTATTGGAAGGATGATCTCCGCATCAGCCAATCATGAAGAGCTTAAATGTACGCCCACCAATAGTGGGCCCCCTCGTGGTATATAACCGCAGTGACCCCACTGCTCGCCTCCTTTTTCTCTTCATGCCAAGCTGAGAGCTTCTTAAAGAGCAAATTTATCCAGAAAGAGCAAGATTATCCGAGAAGACTTACCAGCCATGTCCAGCGACGCCAGACCCTGCCCGACCTGCTAGTCGGGCTCCATTTCCAGCGGAGACCTGCACGCTAAGTGTGAGGTCTGTCTCGGGGCTCACCACGCTGGCCTGGCCTTGACCCCGCAGGCCTCGTGCCCGTTCTGTGCCGCTCTGCCCGTGGCGGAGAAGATTCGCCGGGTCGAGTACTTCACTCCCGCCGCCGACGAAGAATTTCCGGTGGCTGACTCGTACCCGCTGGACAAGGCGTTGGATTTCTTCGACGCCAGTCAGGAGCCGGCTGGCTTCAACCGGCTGGATGACGTCACCGACAGCGAGAACTACGACGAGGCGGCATCCCTCCTAGACATAACGGAGGTCGATGAGCTCCGCCCAGCGGGTCCTTCTGCCCCAGTGGCTTCTCGCTCCTCCCTGCCAGCAGTAAGAGCACTGCTCCAGGAGCTGCCCGCCATCATTTCTGCGGCAGCAGCCCACAAGGGGCTAGCTGTGCCAGAACCAGCCCCGCCTGAAGCGGATGATTTGGCGGGAATCTTCGGGGCAACTCAGACACGCTGTCTAGACCCTATTTGGCCGCGCTTTCCCGCTGCTATGAGCTGCTGGTCTGCCGCCTTCTCTGAGCCTGCCAAGCTCAAGGCGCCAGTCTCCACCTATGCGCCCATCACCAAGGTCGAGGGGTTTTCCGACCAAGGCTGGCCGTCCGTTCCTCCGCTAGAGCCGGACTTGGCCTCGCTGTTTGGCGCCAAGAACCACCTCGCTGGCCCGCGAGCTGTTCCCGCTTCAAAACATGACCAGCTGCTGACGCGGCTCACCGACCGCGCACATCAGTGTGCCTTTCAGACCGGCGCTGCAGGGAATAACATCGCCCTCCTTGCCTTCGGCGTCTCGAGGATGATGGAGGAGCTGGAAGCCCCCGAGGAGTCGAAAGCCGTCATTACTAAGACTGCTGATGCTATCCTCAATTTGTGTGCTGCTGTATTCACCGGTTCTGCTCGCATCGCTGCCTGGCAGACCCTCATCCAGCGAGCGATATGGCTCAAGGCCCTGCCCTCCATTCCGGAACATCTGCAAAGGGAGATGCTGGACGGCCCCATCACCACCGATGTTCTGTTTGGTCCCCATCTTAGGGGCGTCATTGAGAGGGCTCAGAAGACGGCCGAACTATCTGCTACGGTACGAGACCTGGTTCACCCTCGGTCAGCCTCGCACTCCGGCCGTTCTGCCAGAGGATGGGACGAACGGCGCGGAAGCTTCAAACGCCCAGCTGCACCGTCCGCTCCACGGAGCCGGCCTCCTGCTTCGGCTCCGCATCAGCGGGACCAGCGAGATGGCGGGCAACGGTTCCAGCGGGGCCAGCAGACGCCGTCTTGGCAGTCCCAGGTGCACGAGCCTCGCCGAAAGCAGCCACGGAAGTGACTCTTTGAGGGGAATGTGTGTGTACATGATTGTAATGATGTTGATGTTGGTTTTGAAATAAAACCCAAAACATGTCACTCAAAGAGCACAATCCTACAGTCCTCCGCAGAATCCTCTGCCGAGTTCTCACACATGTTCCCCACACCAAGCACTGCTGCACGCATACATGTTCCTGCAGGCAGTCATAATATACGGCCAACCGTAAGGGTGCGCTCCATTTGCGCTCCGGCCCCAGCATCCGGCCGGGCCCAACTCTCCCAGCTCTCACTACATCGTCGGGTGGGGCGAGATGTCAGGTCGCTGTCTCGACCACGCGCGGCGGCACAGTGCGCGGCTTCATCCGCGGGCACTCTGTCGCCCCCGTGCACAGGCTCGGCTCCCACTCGTCCTTCACTCTCGGACTCCACGCTCCGCGGTGCGGACCAGCCTGTTCCAGCTGTTTCGCACTCGCCCTTTCGAGCGCAGCCCTCCATGGGTCGCCCCCAGTTCTCTGGTACGGGCGACGGCGGTAAGGGCGCATGCACAACCCTCAGTCGTTGCTCACGTGACCGCGCACACGCGTCCACTGTCGGAACGCGCGCACGAGTGGCGCCGCCTTTGTATCATGAGCAAATGGATTTCGGACACCATTCATTGCGGTGACACACTTCATTTTCAGGTCACTCCACCTCCCTTCAACGGGATCGTGGAGACGACGTTCACATCGCAAGTACAGTCTCAGGCCCTAGAGCTGGAGTTGCGGGAACTTCTGTCCAAGGACGCTATTTCACGAGTCCCTCGCGGACAAGAGCTCTCAGGCTTCTACTCCCGCTACTTCATAGTACCGAAGAAGTTGGGAGGAATGAGACCGATTCACGACCTGTCCCTGTTCAACTGCTCCATAGCAGTAATGCATTTCCGCATGTTAACGATGAGACAAGTCCTGGAATATGTGCGCCCCGGGGATTGGTTCACGTCAATCGACCTGAAAGACGCATACTTCCACATACCAGTAATTCCAAATCACCGGAAGTTTCTGCGTTTTTCGTTCAAGGGAGTTCAATATCAGTTCAATCGCCTCCCTTTCGGCTACTCGCTAGCCCCGCGCACCTTCTCCAAATGTCTGGAGACCGCGCTGCAGCCACTGCGCACGGAGGGAATGAGGGTTTTATTTTACTTGGACGATCTTCTCCTGTGCGCTCGGTCCAAGGACGAGGCGTCATGGCAAACCAGGAGGTTGACGGAGCATCTGTCGACCCTGGGGTTTTCTATAAACTGGGAAAAGAGCTCCGTTCTTCCATCCCAGTCGATTGTGTATCTCGGGGTGGAGTTGGACGCCTCCCTAATGAGAGCACGTTTGTCGCCTGCAAGAGCGGCAGATCTCTCCACGGTGATCTCCCGTGTACAACCCCGCAAGATCGTGAGAGCCCTGTTAGTCATGAAACTCCTGGGCATGATGTCCGCAGCCCATTCGGTGGTGCCGCTAGGCTTGCTGCACACGAGGCGCTTGCAACGTTGGTTCACCCGCCTCCAGGTGCACCCGATACGTCAGAAGAGACGTATGTTGAGGATTCCCCCTTCAGTGGGCGGGGACCTCGCTCACTGGGGGAACCCCTGCATCCTCTCACGCGGGGTTCCCATCGGACGTCCTGCGTCACACGTATCTGTGTTTACGGATGCGTCACTGTCGGGGTGGGGGGGCACGTGCTTGTCCCATACGGTGGCAGATCGTTGGCCCTCCCACACGCACGAGCACATAAATGTGTTGGAGCTTATGACAGTGAGGAATGTGATCAGACACTTTGCTGCCCTTCTCGAGGGCCGTCATGTCGAAGTTCACACAGACAACCAGGTGGCGGCAGCCTACATAAATCGCCAAGGGGGAGTTCGATCCCTCCCTCTGTTGCGTGTCGCCACAGATTTACTGTGTTGGACACATGTCCACCTGCTGTCCATCAAAGCCATCTACATTCCGGGGGTCCTGAATGTAGCGGCAGACATCCTGTCGAGAGGGGGACCCCGCGACTCCGACTGGCGTCTGCATCCCGCACTGATATCACAGATCTGGATCAGGTTCGGGGAACCGTCTGTGGATCTGTTTGCGGCTCGCGAAAACGCTCAGTGTCGCCTGTGGTTTTCCCTGAGTCCCCGGGACGGTCCTCCGCTCGGGGCGGACGCCTTCTCACACCAGCCCTGGCCTCGAGCGCTCCTTTATGCGTTTCCACCAGTCCCTCTAATTCCCCGTCTCTTAGACCGAATTCGGTCGGAACGGCTCTCGGTGATTCTGGTGGCTCCCAGGCGCTTGTCCGCGTCATGGTTTCCGGACCTGCAAGCGCTAGTGTCCGGCTCCCCGTGGAGGTCTCCCGTGGAGGGCGGACGCCCTTCTCCAGGCGGATGGAATAATCAAACATCCTCCGGAAATAGGCCAACGGTTGTGGGTCTGGCCGCTGAGCGGTCACGCTTAGAGGCTTCTGGGCTGCCGCATGATGTGGTCGCCACGATTCAGAGTGCGCGGGCGCCCTCTACCATTGTGTCTTACGCTGCTAAATGGGCAGCTTTCCAGAAATGGTGCACAGAGCGGAATGTTCAAGCGCTCTCCTGCCAGCTGGCGGATGTCCTATCGTTTCTGCAGATACTGATGGACAGGGGCCTCGCCTTCAGCACTATTAAAACATATGCTGCAGCTATCTCATCCTGTCACCAAGGGTTTGGAGATAGATCTGTTTTCAATCATCCCCTCACAAAACGTTTTCTAAAAGGTGTCAGGAGGAACAGACCTGTGTTCCGCCCGCTTTTTCCCCAGTGGGATCTAACACGGCTTATCCAAAGCCCCATTTGAACCCTTGGACCAGGTCTCACTCAAGTTCCTGTCACTTAAAACTGCATTGCTGCTAGCGCTAGCATCAGTTAAGAGAGTGAGTGACCTGACCACCCTTTCAGTGGCTCCCGCATGCCTCAGGATCCGGGAAGATGGCGGGTCTGCTGTTTTATGCCCCAATCCAGCCTTTGTGCCCAAAAGCATTAATGCTTCCTTCAAATCCAGGTCAATTTCATTGGCTGGACTTTTTCCTCCTCCCCATAATTCTGAGGAGGAAGCGGCTTCTCACCTTCTCTGCCCGGTGCGCGCGCTTGTACGGTATGTGTCACGCACTTCGGAGATTCGTCGTTCACAAAACCTCTTTGTGCACTACATGGAGTCTTCCCTTGGTCAGGCGCTGTCGACCCAGCGTCTTTCGCACTGGCTGTGTGAAGCCATTTCCCTCGCTTACACGTCATCGGGGCAGGATTCCCCTGAGGCACTCAGGGCTCACTCAGCCAGGGGGATTTCCTCTTCGATGGCGCTCCACAGTGGTGTGTCGATGGAAGACATTTGTCTGGCTGCTTCATGGGCTTCATCCTGTTCCTTTACTCGTTATTATTTACGAGATGTGTCTTCAGGTTCCATCACTCGTTCAGTGCTTGGACCCCAGCAGGCTGAAGGAATGCTTATGGCACCTCATTGGCCTTGCTGAGATGGATGTCATCCTCTCGTGGATGATGTTTTTTTAGTGAGGGCCCCTCTCTTATCGTGGCTGCCTCAGTCTTTAAGCCTGGTCTGAGGCTGAACGTCCCTCACTAAAGGAGATTGATTGGGTGTGTCCATTGGTTGTGTTAACCAGTGTGGCGTAAACCCATCCAGCTGCGCTTTTTTCCAATAGCAGCTCGCTTAAGGGCTAAGACTAGACGAAATAGAACGTTGGTTACGTATTGTAACCCCAGATTCTATGAGTCTAGTCGCAGCCCTTAAGCCACTTGGCCCCACTGGTTATGATGGAATAAGAGCCATTGGAGGCGAGCAGTGGGGTCACTGCGGTTATATACCACGAGGGGGCCCACTATTGGTGGGCGTACATTTAAGCTCTTCATGATTGGCTGATGCGGAGATCATCCTTCCAATAGCAGCTCGCTTAAGGACTGCGACTAGACTCATAGAATCTGGGGTTACAATACGTAACCAACGATATTCATTCACGCATCCAAAACTCTCATTTCAATTTAGCTTTCATTCAGTCACAGGTTTGCCTTCAAAACAAGTTTAATATCAAATTGTCTGTTAAAAATTGTCGTTTCTAAATTGTCATTTCAAATAGTCATTTTTTAAAAGTGTTAGTGATAAATTCTTAACTTTAAAAACTTGACTCTCTTCTTGAAATTAAACACAGAATGATGTGTATTTCTGGTTATTGAAAAAGCAAAGATTCCTTTAAACTTCTGATTAAATAAATAAACTTTTGCTATTAAATTTAATTATCTTAAATTAAACATTAATCTTTGGATTAAAGCTAGACCAAGCTCGTTGGCATATGAACTTCTATCGAATATATAGGTCTTTGCACGAGGATTGGCTGCACCTGGCGGTAAGGCGTTTCCTGTTTCCTGTTTTCAGTGTTGCACTCCGTAAAGCTGTTTGGTGTTTGGGGCTCGCTAAAACCGATTTAATTTCTCTGTAACAGGATATCTCTGAGTTATTGTAGCACACAAGCATGCTAAAACACACATTTTCTGTTGTTCCACCTAGCTTTTAGGGAACCATTTGAGTTTGCACGCAATTTATTTGGTGTTGAACAGTTTGCTTGTCCAGTTAGCTTAGCCTCAGCACGGCTATGGCTACTTCTGTCTCTGCTTCTCCGTCTCCTATCTCTTGCTCTCTGTGTCAGATGTTTAGTTACTCCTCTGCCTCCTTTAGTGATAATGGTACATGTAATAAATGTAGCATTTTTGTAGCTTTGGAGGCGAGGGTGTCGGAATTGGAGTCCCGGCTCCGCGCTGTTGAAAACCCCGTAAACAGCCGTAGCTACTTAGCTAGCGCGGGGCTAACTAGCTCAGAAACACCCCGTAGCGGTCCTCCAGTAGAACCCGAGCAGCCAGGACCTCAGGCCGGCTGGGTGACAGTACGCAGGAAGCATAGAACCCAGCCCGTGGGCCACCACCAACCCGTCCACGTTTCTAATAGATTTTCCCCGCTCAGTGACGCACCCACTGACAAGCCGACTCTGATCATTGGCAGCTCCATAGTCAGAAACGTGGCATTAGAGACTCCAGCAACCATAGTTAAATGTTTACCTGGGGCCAGAGCGGGCGACTTTAAATCTTATCTGAAACTGCTGGCTAAGGATAAGCGTAAATACAGTAAGATTGTTATTCACGCTGGCGGTAACGACACCCGGTTACGCCAATCGGAGGTCACTAAAATTAATGTTGCTTCGGTGTGTAAGTTTGCCAAAACAATGTCGGACTCCGTAATTTTCTCTGGCCCCCTGCCTGATCGGACCAGTGACGACATGTTTAGCCGCATGCTGTCCTTCAACCGCTGGTTGTCTAGGTGGTGTCCTGAAAACAACAAGGGCTACATTGATAATTGGAAAACTTTTTGGGGAAAACCTGGTCTGATGCAGAGAGACGGCATCCATCCCGCTTTGGATGGAGCAGCTCTTCTTTCTAGGAACATGGCCAGTTTTATTAGTCCTCCATGACAACCCAGGGTCCAGACCAGGAAGCAGAGTGGTAGTTTAACCCACCCCTCTGCAGCTTCTGTACTGTTACCCACCCATTACCCCATTGAGACAGTGTCCTGCCCACGGCCAAAACCACACAGATTAAATATCAGGCTTAGAACAAATTCAACTGAGCAGAAAACTAGAAAAATTACATGTGGGTTGTTGAACATTAGATCCATTTTTTCTAAGACTTTGTTAGTTAATGACTTGATTTGTGATAATCAGATCTCTTTGCTCTCTCTCACAGAATCCTGGCTGTAGCAAAAGGACCTTGTTAGCTTAAATGAGTCGACTCCTTCAAATTATTTAAATCATCATATTGCTCGAAGTACAGGGCGAGGAGGAGGAGTAGCAACCATTTTTCATTCGGACTTATTAATCAGTCCCTTACCAATTAATAGCTACAGTTCGTTCGAACATCTTATTCTTAGTTTTCCTAATCCAGATTGCAAAACTGTAAAACCACTCTTGTTTGTAGTTTTATATCGTCCACCAGGCCCTTACTCTGAGTTTTTGGATCAGATCTCTGATTTTTTTATCTGATATGGTGCTAAATACTGATAAGGTCAATGTAGTGGGGGATTTTAATATTCATGTGGACATTGAAAATGATAGCCTCAATGTAGCCTTTAGTAATATCTTGGACTCAATTGGTTTTACTCAAAGAATACATAGCTCCACCCACTCCTGCCATCATACATTGGACCTTGTGCTGAATTATGGCATAGAGTGTGAGGAAATAACGATCTTTCCACATAATACAGTCCTCTCGGACCACTTTCTGATAACCTTTGAATTTTTTATAACTGAGTTTTCGAGACATGAAAGTAAATTTCACTATAGTCGGTCTCTATCTGACAATGCAGTTGCATCTTTTAAATCAACTGTTCCATCTTTACTGTCCTCAGCATCTCAGAGGAACGTAGCAGAGGGCAATATTCTCAGTTCTAGCCCCTCACAAATTGATGCCTTAGTTCATCATGTTAATTCCTCTTTATGTGTGGCATTAGATGATGTTGCCCCTTTAAAAAAGAAGATAATTAGGGACAGGAAGTTGGCTCCCTGGTTTAATTCTCATTTACGAGCCTTAAAACAAAACTCTACGCACCATGAGGAGGCCTACCTATCCTGGAAAAATAGTCTTGTGCTTTATAAAAATAGGCTTCGACAAATTAGAACTGCTTATTTCTCGGCACTAATTGAGAAGAATAAGCATAATCCTAAATTTCTTTTCAGTACAGTTGCTAAACTTACACAGAATCATAGCTCTGAGCCATCTATTCCCTTAGCCCTCAGCAGCAATGACTTCAAGGGATTTTTTACAAGTAAAATTAATTCTATTAGAAACAAAATCTTTAACATTCTCCCTAATGCGATTTCTTCTTCCTCAGTAAGTGAGGCAGCATCAGAGGTGACTTTAGAACCTCATCTGTGCTTGAACCGCTTTGATCCAGTTGAGCTTTCAGATTTATCAAAAATATTAGCTTAATCTAAACCTTCAACTTGCATTTTAGATCCAATCCCAACCAAATTATTTAAAGATGCATTTCCTTTGGTTACTGCCCCCATTCTAGATATAATCAATCTATCCTTAGTGAATGTGTATGTACCGCAGGATTTTAAGGTTGCTGTAATCAAACCTTCACTTAAGAAGCCTTCTCTGGATCCAGATGACCCAATGAATTATAGACCAATATCTAACCTTCCATTTTCATCCAAAGTCCTGGAGAAAATAGTGGCCATCCAAGTATGTGAGCATTTAAACACTAATGCTCTGTTTGAGGAATTTCAGTCTGGTTTTAGAGAGTATCACAGCACTGAAACTGCATTAGTGAGAGTTCCAAATGATATTCTTATGGCCTCAGATAAGAATCTTGTGTCTGTTCTAGTCTTGTTAGATCTCAGTGCTGCCTTTGACACAGTTGATCACAATGTTCTTTTAGAAAGACTTGAATATGTTGTAGGGATCAAAGGAACAGCGTTAGGCTGGTGTAAATCCTACCTGTCTGACAGATTTCATTTTGTAAATGTACATGACAAATCTTCTTCATACTCCAGGGTTACTTGCGGAGTACCACAGGGTTCAGTGCTTGGACCAATTCTTTTTACTATATATATGCTCCCAGTTGGTAAAATCATTAGACAGCATGGGATAAACTTCCACTGTTATGCTGACGATACTCAGCTATATTTATCCATTAACCCTGATGAACCTAATCGGTTGGGTAGATTACAGGCTTGTCTTGAGGACATAAAAAACTGGATGACCCTAAACGTTTTGCTTTTAAATCAAGACAAGATGGAAGTTCTCATCTTTGGACCAGAAATCCAGAAAAGGAAATTGCTTAGCCAATCGCCTGACCTGAATGGCATTACATTAATCTCCGAAAACAAAGTAAGGAACTTTGGTGTTATCTTTGATCAGGACATGTCATTCAAATCCCAGGTTTCACAAGTTTGTAGGATTTCCTTTTTCCACCTTCGGAATATTGCTAAGATTAGAAGCATCCTTTCCAGGAGTGATGCTGAAAAACTAGTTCATGCATTTATTACATCAAGACTGGATTACTGTAATTCATTACTCTCAGGAAGTCCACAGAATGTAGTTAAAAGTTTTCAGCTTGTCCAAAATGCTGCAGCTAGAGTTCTGATGAGAATTAAAAAGAGAGATCATATCTCTCCTGTCTTAGCTTCCCTACATTGGCTACCTGTTAAATTCAGAATAGATTTCAAGATCCTCCTTCTCACATGCAAATCTCTTAATAATCAAGCTCCATCATACATCAGTGATCTGATTGTTCCATATGTTCCTAACCGAGCACTTCACTCTCAGACTGCAGGTCTACTGGTGGTTCCCAGAATATCTAAAATTAGGATGGGAGGAAGAGCTTTTAGTTATCAGGCTTCTCTCCTGTGGAACCAGCTCCCAGCCTTAGTCCGTGAGGCAGACACTTTGTCTACATTTAAGAATAGGCTTAAAACATTTTTATTTGATAGGGTCTATGGTTAAAATCTGATGTTAGCCTAAATCAGGACAAGTGGGGGAGTAGAGGGAGGTGGAGCGTACAGTCGGTAAAGACGACTCTCCCTTGCCCTGCCTCCAACATGCCTCCATCTAAATAGGATAGATTATCCAGAGTTATCTCTGTAGTTATGCTGCTATAGGCTTAGACTGCTGGAGGATACAATGACCACTTTCCACACTCTACTACTTTCTTCTACTATCTGCTCTTTAACTGTATTATTTTCTGCAATTTCAGCTGTTAACTTTATT
The DNA here is from genome assembly GCF_043380555.1 of Nothobranchius furzeri. Taxonomy (NCBI): domain Eukaryota; kingdom Metazoa; phylum Chordata; class Actinopteri; order Cyprinodontiformes; family Nothobranchiidae; genus Nothobranchius; species Nothobranchius furzeri. The sequence goes on along the minus strand of NC_091757.1, from coordinate 211,024 downwards.
TTCTCTCTAAGTGTTTTTCTCCCCAGAAGAAGCAACAATGATGTTCTGCTGAGCTGTGGTGGCCTCATGGAGGGGGCCATCGTCTAACAGACTGCTGCTAACCACTTAAACATTCTCCCTCTCCTGATAATAACTTTTTGCTTTCCTTGACATTGAATGTGCTACTACTAGTTTACCCGTTTAATTAGAGATCCACTAGGATAAATACAATAGTTTATCGCACCAAATAGAATATTTACTAAGACATCACAATAGAACTGTAGACACATTATTGTGTGTGCGTGTGTGTCTGTGTGTGTGTGTGTGTGTGTGTGTGTGTGTGTGTGTGTGTGTGTGTGTGTGTGTGTGTGTGTGTGTGTGTGTGTGTGTGTGTGTGTGTGTGTGTGTGTGTGTGTGTGTGTGTGTGTGTGTGTGTGTGTGTGTGTGTGCTCTGTCTTCTTGATCCCCAGTGAGTCGTGGAGGATGGCTGCTTATACTGAGCCAGGATTCTCTGGAGGTTTCTTCCTGTTAAAAGGGAGTTTTTCTCTCCACTGTTGCTGCATGCTTGCTTAGTATGAGGATTGCTGTATAGTCACTGACACTAGTCAGTGACTTGATGCAATTTGCTGGGTTCCTTATATAGGACACTTTATTTCTGATTGGCTTAATGAACTGTGAATTGGAATGTTTATTATGTGAAGTGCCTTGAGACGACTCTTGTCGTGATTTGGCGCTATATAAATAAACTTGAATGGAATTGAATTGAATATCCTAGATATTTATATATAATAGAAGCTTCATTGTTAACTCGTTTAGGTCTTTTCTCAGAATCTAACAAAGCTGATAGCAAACAGTGTTGACTCTAGTATGTAGATTAACACGCTACAGCGCCCTGCATTCTCTGGATTTACTCCTGAATAAAGAATTTTTACTTTTTTCCACCTCCTGCCTCGTTATCTGGTTCTGCCTCTTGGGTCCTAACCTCTCTCCAAAACCACCTCGTGACAGAATGAACCAACCACCCAGGGCCCAACAGAGACTCCAGATGTACAGGTACGATGGAGATACTGCGACCTGCTGGACATTTATTCAGGACTGTGCTGGCTGTCTGGACTTGAATTCCTCTGAATTCAATAAGGTGTTGTTCATGGTGCTTTGCCTGGGAGGAAAAGCCCTGCAGTGGGCCGCCAGCTACTTGGACCTTCACCCCATAGAAGAGGTCTCCTTTTGGCCCTTCACAAAGGACCTGTTATTTACCTTCGGCTCCACACCACCACCACCACCTTCCATCCACATTTCTACGACTCGGATTTGCCAAACCTCTCTACCCTCACACGGTCCGGACAGCGCCACCTCTCCATCTCCGGTGGGCTGTCACTCTTCATCTCTTTCTGCTTCAGCTGGCGCCATCGCGACACCTCCGTTGGGCCGAGCCACTACTCATTCACCCGGTCCGGACAGTGCCATCTCTTCATCTCTGGTGGACTGTCAATCCTCATCTCCCTCTGTTTCAGCCGGCGCCATCGCAGAACCTCCGATGGGCCGAGCCACCACACCTCCACCAGGTCCAGTTGGCGTTGCCGGCGTCGTCCCCGCACCTCCAAGGAACTGTGCTCGTCGTCGACGTCACCACCATCATCAGCAGTCTCCTGAGGCCAGAGTTGTGCCGCCTATCCCAGAGGCCCCTGCTCTGCCGCCCGAGCCTGAGCTCAACAAGTCTTCTAAGGCCAGAGCTGTGCCGCCTGTCCAAGAGGCCCCTGCTCTGCAAACTCAGCCTGAGCCCCTTCCACCATCCGGCCAATCCTCCACACAACGACAATGTCACAACCATCACCAGCAGTCTCCAGAGGCCAGAGTTGTGCCGCCTATCCCAGAGGCCCCTGCTCTGCTGCCCGAGCCTGACCTCTTGCAGACGTCTGAGGCCAGAGCTGTGCCACCTGTCCAAGAGGCCCCTGTTCTGCAATCTCAGCCCAAGCCCCTTCAACTAACCAGCCAATCCTCCACACAACGACAAGTTTACAACCGTCACCAGCAGTCTCCAGAGGCCAGAGTTGTTTCGCCTATCCAAGAGGCCCTTGCTCTGCAGCCTGAGTCCAAGCTCCAACAATCCCCACACACTCCACCAGAGGTCGCTCCGCTTCCGGTCCAGTTTTTCCAAGAGGCTTTGTTCCTGGTCCAGCCTGTCCAAGAGGCTTCGTTCCCGGTCCAGCCTGTCCAAGACACTTTGTCCCCGGTCCAGCCTGTCCAAGAGGCTTTGTCCCTGGTCCAGCCTGTCCAAGAGGCTTCGTTCCCGGTCCTGCCTGTCCAAGAGGCTTCGTCCCCGGTCCAGCCTGTCCAAGAGGCTTCGTCCCCTCATCCTGCAGAGTCATTGTCCCCTCATCCTCCAGAGTCTTTGTCCCTTCCTCACCTTCCTCCAGAGTATTCATCCCTTCCTCTCCCTCCTTCAGAGTCTTCGTCCCTTCCTCACTCTCTTCCAGAATCTTCGTCCCTTCCTCACCCTCCTCCAGAGTTGTCGTCCCTTCCTCACCCTCCTCCAGAGACCTTGTTCCTTCCTCACAAGTTCCATCTTCGTCCTCCTCCAGAGTTCCCTCTTCGTCGCCCTCCTCCGAAGTCCCCTTTCATCACCCTCCACTGAAGTCTCCTCTTCGTCGCCCTCCTCTGAAGTCTCCTCTTCGTCGCCCTCCTCTGAAGTCCCCTTTTCGTCGCCCTCCTCTGAAGTTCCCTCTTCGTCGCCCTCCTCTGAAGTCCCCTCTTCGTCGCCCTCCTCTGAAGTCCCCTCTTCGTCGCCCTCCTCTGAAGTCCCCTTTTCGTCGCCCTCCTCTGAAGTCCCCTCTTCGTCGCCCTCCTCTGAAGTCTCCTCTTCGTCGCCCTCCTCTGAAGTCCCCTCTTTGTCATCCTCCTCCAGGGTCCCCTCTTCATCTTCCTTCTCCAGGGGTCCCTCTTCATCCTCCTCCTCCAGGGTCCCCATTTCCCGGACTCCCCTGGTCCCGGCTCCTGTTTCCCCATCAGATTCAGATTCAGATTTCAGATTTATTGGCCAAGTAAAATTACATTTACAAGGAATTTGTCTTCGGTAGATGTTCGCTCTCTAAAACATACAACAACCATAATAAATGAGAATAAAAATACCTAAAAACACATAAGAACATGTATACCCACACACATGTTCATTTACGCACACACCTATATACATACCCACACACACGCGCACGCACACACACACACACACACACACATCCATAAGCATACTGATTAAGTATTAAAAACTATAGTAAAAGGATGGTAAAAGAATCTACAGATTCAGGAGAGAAATGGCTGAAGGAAAGAAACTGTTCTTGTGTCTGGTAGTTTTTGTGTACAGTGATCTATAGCGTCTGCCAGATGGGAGGAGATGGAAGAGAGTAGATGCAGGATGTGTGGCATCTTGGACAATATTCACTGCCTTTTTCCTGGTCCTGCTGATGTACAGTTCCTGGACAGAGGGCAGTTGGGCACCAATGATTTTTCCTGCTGTTTAAATAATACGCTGTAGTCTGCATTTGTCCATTTTTGTGGCTGACTCAAACCAGACAGTGATGGATGAGCACAGTATGGATTCGACTGCAGCAGTGTAGAAGATGATCAGCAGCTCTTGTGGTAGGCCCTACTTCCTTAGTTGCCGTAAGAAATACATCCTCTGCTGAGCCTTTTTGAGGATGGAGTTGATGTTTGTTTCCCACTTCAGATCCCTGGAAATGATACTTCCCAAGAACTTGAATGAGTCCACCATTGGCACTGGGCTGTTGGATATTGTGAGGGGGGGCAGCACTGTGGGAAGCTTCCTAAAATCCACGACCATCTCCACAGTCTTAAGGGTGTTAAGCTCAAGATTGTGCTGACTACACCAGACCACCAGCCTCTCAACTTCTCGCTGATAAGCAGACTCATCACCATCCTGGATGAGCCCAATGACAGTGGTGTCATCTGCAAATTTCAGGATTTTTACAGCTGAGTCATTAGAGGTGCAGTCATTGGTGTACAAAGAAAAGAGCAGTGGAGAAAGGATGCACCCCTGTGGTGTACCGGTGCTGATCAGCCTTGTGCCAGATGTAACATTGTTCAACCGCACATGCTGGCTCCTATTTGTCAGGAAGCTGGAAATCCACTGACACATAGCAGGGGAAACAGTGAGCTGAGAAAGCTTTGAGGTGAGGATTTCTGGTATAACGGTGTTAAAAGCAGAGCTAAAATCCACAAACAATATCCTTGCGTAGGTCCTTGGTTGATCAAGATGTTCCAGGATGAAGTGCAGCCCCATGTTAATTGCATCATCCACTGACCTGTTTGCCCTATATGCAAACTGCAGGGGATCCAGCTGGTGGCCTGTGGTGCTTTTAAGATGGGACAGCACCAAGCGCTCAAAGGACTTCATGACTACTGATGTCAAAGCCACGGGTCTGTAGTCATTCAATTCGGTAGGGGAGGACTTCTTCGGTACTGGGATGATAGTTGAGCTTTTGAAGCATGATGGAACCTCACACAGCTCCAGCGATCTGTTGAATATCGTTGTGAAGACAGGTGCTAGTTGGACAGCACAGGTCCTGAGGCAGGAAGGAGTTACTCCATCTGGGCCTGGTGCCTTCCGTACGTTCTGTCTCCTAAAGATGTTGCAGACATCCTCTTCCTTCACAAGGAACGTAGCTTGTGATTTAGAGGAAAGAGGAGTAAGAGTGTCCAGGTGAGGGGTGGTGGCTGCAGCTATGCTGGAGGAGGGGTGTGACATTCCTTTCCTCAAAGCGACAATAAAAGCTATTTAGCTCCTCAGCAAGGCCATGATTAGCATCAGAAATGGAGGATGGTCTCCTGTAGTTGGTAATGTGCTGAATGTTTCTCCACAGTAATGTGGGGTTGTTGGCTGTAAACTGGTTTTTCAGCTTTGCTGCATACTTAATTTTAGCAGCTCTGATCTCCTTGTTCAACGTGTTCCTGAGTGATTTGTACAGAGGCCTGTCTCCTGCCCTGTAAGCCTGCTCCTTTGCCCGTCTCAACTGGCTCAGAGTTGCTGTAAAGCATGGCTTGTTGTTATTAAAGGTGCAAAAAGTCTTTGTTGGCACACACACTTCCTCACAGAAGGTGATGTAGGATGTCACAGTGTCTGTTAGCTCGTTCAGATCACCTGTGGCATCTGCAAATACTCTCCAGTCTGTACAAACAGTCCTGTAACTCCTCTTTTGCTTCATTTGTCCATTTCCTCACTGTCCTGATGGCTGGCTTTACAGATTTTAGTTTTTGTTTATAAGCGGGGATAAGACGAATCAAATTATGGTCAGAGAGGCCGAGAGCTGCACGAGGGACAGAGTGGTATGCCCCTTTAAGAACTGTGTAGCAATGATCCAGTATGTTTTTGCCTCTAGTCGGACATCTGATGTGCTGTCTGTATTTCGGTAGTTCGGTATTAAGTTTAGCCTTATTGAAATCGCCCAAAATAATGAGCACTGAGTCTGGGTATTTGTTCTCTGTGGAGGTAACTTGATCGGCGAGAGTCTGCAATGCAACACTCACATCTGCTTGAGGATGTATGTAAACTCCAATCAAAATGAATGATCATATTTCCCGCGGGGAGTAAAACGGCTTACAGTTCAAAAATATTGTCTCCAAGTTTGAGCTGCAATGTTTACTGAGAACTGTAGCGTCTGTACACCAACATTCATTAATGTAGAAGCAGATTCCACCTCCTTTCGTCTTCCCTGATAGCTCTTTATCCCGGTCTGCGCGATGTAAACAAAACCCGGGCAGGTATAAGCCATTATCAGGAATCAAGTCACTGAGCCACGTTTCCGTAAAGCAGAGGGCAGCGGAGTGTGCAAAATCTCGGTTGGTCCTGTTCAGAAGGAGCAGCTCGTCCATTTTATTAGGTAGGGATCGGACGTTCGCTAGGTGTATTGCTGGGAGAGGCATACGAAATCCCCGTTGGCGGAGTCTCACCAGCGATCCTGCTCGTTTACCCCTCCTGCACTTCCTTCTCCAACAAACAGCAGTTCCTCCGATCAAAACTTTCAATAAACTCCCCGGGTCCTCAAATTTTTGAAAATCCGTTTCTGTGGTTTGTTGCCTGATACCCAGAAGTTCATCTCTACTGAAAGTAATCCGTTTTGCATCGCTGATTTCCAAAAAATATACAAAAACAACACAAACAAAAGAGAGCAATGTACCGAGGCTGCCATCTGCGGCGCCATCCTGCGAGATCCGGCCCCCCAGACTCCCCTGTTCCCGGCTCCGGGTTCCCCGTCGCTGGCCCCCCAGGGCCTCCTGGTCCCGGCTCCTGGTTCCCCGTCGCCAGTAGGGATGGGTACCGAATTCGGTATTTGTTAAGGTACCGACCGAATTCCATAGTACCGACCGAGCACCGATTCACGTAGTTTCAAACGGTGCCTCGTTTCTGTACCCGTCCTTAATAACGAGAACTTGCCAAGACAGCTGCGCATGCGCAAGAGCGTTATGTCGTCGGTCGCTGCGAGCGTGTTGTAAACATAGCAGCATGGTAGAAAGAACGCACGCTAACGCTTGGGTCCACTTCACTAAATGTGATGGGTAACTGGGTGATGATGAACCCAGTGACAGACAATGATCAAAAGCCCCCTTCAGACAGGCCATGAAAAACGGAAATGTTCCGGACTCTGTCCGTCAGACCTTTGTGTCTGAATACGAACATCCGGATAACGTGTTCCGGACTTTAACCGGACGAAGCCCCTAGTAACAGGTCCGGACTTGTTAAAACCTGGAATGAATTGTCCGCAAATGTTCCAGAATGTCTATCTGAAAAGGGCTAAAGTGAGACATCCTCATCTTAATCTGCTCCAGTAGGTAAATAAAACGTTTAAGATAACGTTACCTTGATATGTTAGCTTCTGTTTCGCTAATGGTGCGTTCGCTTTCTCCTCGGAACTCAGAATTTCCGACTAGAAGAACATGAACGCACTCCAAAATTTGGCTTCACTTTACTAAATGCGACGGGTGATTGGGTGAAGATGAAACCAGCGACAATGATCTAAGTTTGAGGCATCATCGTTTTAATCTGCTCCAGCAGTTAAATAAACTGTTAAAGATAACGTTAGCTTGATATGTTAGCTTCCCTTGCCACCGTTGTTATCAGCTAATGGTGCGTTCGCTTTCTCCTCGGAAATTCTAACTTCCCAATAGGAAAAATCAAATGAAAAAAGATGGCAAAAGGAATGAAGATACGCAGTAAATTTAGTTCATAGCAAAGATGTTTGCTTCAGTTTAATTATCAGCTTATAAAACTACAAGGACGATGTTAATACAGTTGAACGTTATTTATCGTGATATTTATCAAATATTGTTATATATTGAGAAAAATATATATTTAATTATAAAAGAGAATTAAAATAATAAACACTCAAAATATCGAAAATTGGTACCGTTAAGTACCGATATCGATTCGTAGGTACCGGGAATTAGTACCGGATTGATTCAAATGTCAAAGGTACCCATCCCTAGTCGCCAGCCCCCCAAACGCCTCTGGTCCATGGGCCCCTTGTCTTTTGTTTGTCTGTTGTCTTGTGGGCATCTGGTATCCGCCCCTAGGGGTGGGGGGGTGGGGGGGTACTGTCATGGTCTGCATCTCCCTCATGTGTCTCCTTGTGTTCTCCATCCCTCTCTAGGTTCTCCTTATGTGTCCCCTAGCGTCCTCATGTGTCCCCTGATCTGCAGCCCCTCTAGGTTTAGTTATTAGGATTTTTGGATTTTGTTTTTTGGCGCCCTGCATTCTCTGGATTTAAACCTGAATAAAGGATTTTTTACTTTTTTCCACCTCCTGCCTCGTTATCTGGTTCTGAATCTTGGGTCCTCACCTCTCTCCAAAACTACCTTGTGACACTAACAGCCATTAAGGGAATACAAAGTGCCCTCTAGGGCACCAACCCAATCCACAAAAATGTTTTTTGCAGTTTCTGGTCAGCAGAGGGCTGCAGAGTGCTGTCCCATGTCTACCAAGATAATCACGGAACCCCATTTTAAGGAACTAGTTAAAGTTTAAAAAATGTTTAACCCTCTAAAGCTGAAATAATGGTTTTACAATCATAAGGAGTACGTTGTGTTCCACAAAACAGAATCAAACAATGATGAATCTTTCTGTTAGCTCTTACATGAGCCTACTTAACATAACAAGATAAGGTAGTCAATACAAAAGGATATGTAGTACAATCAATAAAAAAGTATAAGTAATTAATCATATTTGTTAGAGTCTATGCTTTGTAAAAATACCATATCCTTCATTAATTAATTCATCATTTTGTCACTGGAAGATGTTTTGCTTAATAGCCAAAGAAAGAAAATCTGATAAATGGAGCACTATAAAAAAAAAAGGTCGGGCTAAATGAAATGAAAATAAAACCCTATTTAATGTAGCAACAGTGACTTAAGTTTTTTTTTTGATTGATTGATTGAATCTTCATTTTGAACATATTGAAAAAAACTGTACAAAAAAATAAAGGAAGAAAATAGACAGAAAAAAAACAAATAAAAAAAGAAGAAACGCACTACAAGTAACGTTCAAAAAGGAGCAGGAAGAAGCTTAAGCTTATTTAATCCCACCCCCTTTCCACTCTAACAACCAATAGCCTACAGACATTCCTCCTTTTAGTTTCAGTATAAATGACATGTATATTTTTAAGAACATTGAGATACCCACCGCAACAAACCCGTGCACAATTATGTCAACTTTGCACAAGATCATCAGTTCTCAACCTCCTTGTGCTCTGCAAAAACCAAATCCTTAAACTGCTTTTTAAATTGCCTCATGCTTGGGCATTGCTTCATATCTGCACTGAAACATCCACAGCTTCACTCCACACACAGAAATGCAAAAACCTTTTAATGTCGTACAGATACAAGAACATTTTAAGTTAAATTCACCCCTCAAATTGTATCCCCCTTCCCTTTTAGAAAATAATTTTAGAATGTTGTCAGGAAGTAGTTTATTTATTGCTTTATACATAATCTGTGCCGTGAGAAAATGCACCAGATCTGGAAATTTTAAAGTTTTAGATTTTAAGAACAGTGGATTGGGATGATCGTTGTAGCCAGTTTTATGAATTATTCTAAAGGCCCTTTTCTGTAATATAGAGATTGTTGATAATGAACATTTGTAAGTATCGCCCCAAACCTCTGCACAGTAGCACAAATACGGTGCAACCATGGAGCAATATAGAATGTGGAGGGATTTGTGGTCCAGAATGTGTTTTACTTTACTCAGTATTGATATACTTCTTGAAATTTTATTATGGATATTATTTATATCATCATCAAAGGGCCATGAACCCCATATACTTATATTTATGTAGTTACTTTATATTAGCCTAGAAATCTAGACCAACAGCAGTAGTGAAGGATTTAGCTCTACAGGTTGGTCTAGCCATTATTAAGCATTAATAAACTATTAAAGTATTGACAACAGCTTAACCATACTATGAAATGCATTGCTAAGCAGACACCCCCAGGCCCGTTGTCCTAACCTTAAGGACACTTGATAGATAACTGTAATGGTAAGGTTAATAAAGAGATACTTCATTTATTGTTGCTTAATAATGCACTAACTAATGTTAATAAAGGGGCCCTTATTGTAAAGTGTTACCCAAGCTTCCTGTAAAACTCTTCTTCTGCTGCCATTCCTACAGCTGTAGTGTTTCTTTCTGTAGCAACACCTGCTGGCTATGAACGTTACAGCAGGAAGTGGGATGCTTTTAATGTGTAGTTTGCCAACAGCTGTATCCAAAATGACTTTCACCGCAACATAGCATGCAGGTTTTGGGTCTCTCGGAAAAAGCTGGACAAGAAAAAATCTGTGCATAAATAGTGAGAACAGGCAATGTCCAAGCAGAGAGGCTGCCCTGGGATTCGAACCTTTAACCTTCTTACTGAGAAGTAACAGGGCAATTAAAAACTAGCATGCAGGCATTTTGAATGTAAACAGAAGCTGTTCCGTGTACGTATGTTCCTGACTCTGCCAGAGATCGGAGTGCTCTACACACCTGAACCTCTGGTGCTAAAACCGCTCGTGTCCATGTAAATGTACCGCTCGTTTTCATTGTCTGAATAAAAACTAACAAGTGTCTCAAGTGAGAAAAATGCAGAGACCATCTAGGAAACTGTTGGGAAATATGAATGAAAATATGATAGTTGTGTTTCATTTGACTTTGCAGGTTCTGGTGATGTTGATGGATCAGTTGTGAAGGCTGTGGACTCCTCCAGCTGTAGAGCAGGCTCAGGTGTTCTGCCTGAACCTCTGTAGCTCACAAGTGTGACTGTTCCAGAGCATCAAAACTCTGTCCCTACACACACACGCACACGCACGCACGCACACACACACACACACACACGCACACACGCTGCCCCCACCACTCCTCGTGTGTTTTTACTCTCCCTGCTTTGTTCCTGTTCTTAATTACAGCCAAGCTCTCCTCGGAGAGCTCGGAACCGCTCCCCACCTCCACGCTGCAGCCTCCTATTAAAGCCAGGCACCCAAACACCTCCCCGCTACCTTTATGCAGAACACAATTAAAAAGCTGCAGAGATCAAAAAGATGCCAGAAGCTTGATGAGGAAGATGTTTTTTCTAAGAAATGCAGATTCGGGTTATTGATGGCTGCACAGTTTGGAAATCATTATGGGACAAGAAGTAATCAGAGGAGCTGCATCAGCATTTTAGTCATTGACAAACCCCCCCCCCCACACACACACACAGTGATGTTTTATTAGGAGTCTGATCATATTTCAGCATGAAAAACATGTTTGTCAGAAACAACAAACACTGTAGCTGCTGTGAGATTTTTCTCATCACAGAAATCTGTTTCAGGACCTTTTCACTAAACTGGCTTTGGTTCAGATGCATGTGGACGCCTCTTTACTTTTAGTGTGTTTCAGAAAATTACAGATAAATGGGAATCGATGTTGAGCGTGTGAGTGTGTATACTATTATATGTATACACACACACGTTTCACGTGTTATATGTCATATATTTATACAGGTGAAACTGGAACATTTGAATCTGATACAAAGTGAGACAGACACATTCCATGATGGTTGTGGCTCACAGCTGATGAAAACTCCCCGTTTCAAATCTCAGACAATCAGAATGTTGTGAAAAGGTTCAATATTCTAAACTCCGATCAGCTGCTGAATCCAGAACACCTGCAGAGGGTTTCTGAGCCTTTAGATTGTCTCTCAGTTTGAGCTAGACTACTGAATTAATTAATTAAATAATTAAATAAATAAATAAATAAATAAATAAATAAATAAATAAATAAATAAATAAATAAATAAATATGTACTCTCCTGGGGAACAAAAGGCCCTAAGTCTGAACGGACTTAAGAACATAGACAGCTGAGTGTGATATATCACCATGGTGACAGGACTTTTCATATCTTAAGTGCACTGGAAGTTGTGTATTTTACAAAGATAAAAATGTTCAATGCAATGTAATAAAGCACTGCACAAAATAAAATGCACAAGTGAACTTTACACCTGGTGAAAATGTTAATCCAACATCCCGGTCACAAATCAGAATTTCTTTAATTTTATTTCATTATTTACTAATTCAGATTTGTTTTTCTTTTTGTCTTTAAAACCTGTGAATTAAACTTTGTGCAGCCCTGCATTAAAACATGTAGCATTTGGTAATAATGAAATAACCCAGTAGGATGTAACTTAAATCAAAACTGAAAACCTTCATGTCTTCATCAGCCTGTAACTTGTGTCTCTTACGCTCAGCCTTTTATAAATGTGATTTATTTTATCTGCTGTTTTATTTCTCACTTTGATTTTAATGCTTTATGTTCTCGTTGTTCTTGCTCCTGGAGAGCACTGAATTACTTACAGGGCTGCCCTGCCTTTTTACAACTGTTACTCCAGTCAAGTAATACAGCTTATGCAGAATGAAAATTCACATGAATCCAGATCACACTGGATAAAGTTTATTCTAATTATTGTGTATTTATGAAGTAATTATGTAATAAAACCCTGGATTCTTCGGGGGGGGGGGGGGGGGGTCGGAAGACGTGAATCTGTTGTAAAACTACCAGCTGATCGCTCACGTGACCACTGATAGATTCTCCTCTATGCTGATTCTGATATTAGAATAGACTTCCGGGAGCTGATCTGTGATCAGATTCACTGACTTTGTTTGGATCTCTGTCTCTTTTAAAGTCGGACGAAAATAAGTCTGATCCAAACAAACCGCGTTTTTTCCTTAATCTCTCCATCTAATATTATATTTCCCGCACGCCCGCGCGTCGCCGCCATGTTTAATGTATAAAGCCGCCTCACAGCGTGGAGAAAGCAGATGATAAATATGCATGTATTCAATTAGAGGTATTACAGAGGAGGTGATTTACATAAAGATTTAGGAGCTTAACATCATATTTGTGCTCTAAAGCTTCTCAATGGCCTAAACGCACGGGGGGGGGGGGGGGGGGGGGGGGAATAAAACCCGTCAGAATCAGGACCAGAACCTTGTTTCAACCCAGGATGAGGCGCGTCAGGATCCTGTACCTCTGCAGCCACCGGCTTCATCTGATCAAGCCTGCCCTCCGGTCCTCAAACACGTTCTCTGATGACGATTCCTGCCTACCTCCCCTTCACACACACACACACACACACACACACACACACACACACACACACACACACACACACACACACACACACACACACACACACACACACACACACACACACACACACACACTCCTATCCCCAATTAAGAGCAGAGAGCTAATTAGAGCGCAGAACCCGGATCTGTGTAGCTGCTGAAACCAGAGCGATCCGACCCTTCTGGGTCACATCAGGGAGGGAGAGTCCAGCAGCACAAAGTTACAGAAAAACTGGATTCGGTTCAATGAAAAGTCCGATCTGAAAACATTTAGATGCGTTAAAATTGAATTGAATTAAATTAAATTAAAACGCCGTTTTATAAAGAAGAATATGAAGTGAATTGATGGAACTTCTCCTGCCCTGTTTGCTTACTGGCTTATTGAAGCAATGTTGATAAATCATTTTGTTTTATTTAATTTTGTTTTAATAATTTACTCTCTTATTTTGTTTCTTCACTAAAACTGCATGTCAAATAAAAATAACTGAAAGACTTCAAACACAAACATGACTTCAAAACGAATGAAAACGATAAACAGCAAAACAACAACATTATTATTATTATTATTATTATTATTATTATTATTAACAATAATAATAATAATATAATAATAATAATAATAAGTATTATTATTATAACAATAATACTAATAATAATAATAATAATAACAATAATAATAATAATAACAATAATAATATCTACAAATCAGAAAGAAAGTTCTTGTTTCTCTTTGGATTCTGAGCTCAGGAATAAAAACCTTAACTGGTTCCGTGTTCCGGTGACCCGGAGAGGCAGTAGTACCGATTACAACCCTCCACGCATCAGCTAACTGAAGGTCCCGACAGACTTCCTCCACGCACGCGCTCACGCACGCTCACAACACCTGTAAAGACTCCGCTTTTTCCTCACACCGGAAAAGCTTCCGCAGCAGCCACGGAGCGGACGCACGGGTGTGAAGGTTCCGGTGACCGGGCTGTTGCCTCCAGACCGCTCCGGGAGAGGACGACCGAAAACTGAACGGCGACGGCAGAGCAGCCAATGAACGGAAACGGTGCGTGGTGACGCAACAGGGGCCCGTAGATAAGGAGCGTAGAGTCCAACCGGGACCTGAGAAGGAGGACCGGCGGTTTTGGGGTCCAGCGGACTCAGAGATCAGACCAGCAGCTCCTCCTCTTCTGGTGTCATGACTCCTAAAAGACCGAACGGAACCAGAGTTCTGATGAGCTCTCGGCTGAGCGGCGGGACTGGAGGCCGCGTGTGAACTAGACTCCTTCAGGATCTAGTTTCTGTCTTTTGACTTTGATTTTCCTGCTGAACTGTTTGAGCAACAGAAACAGCAGAGCTGCTGCTCTGAGCATCATCGGACCGCTGCTTTCCGAGCTCCAGAACCTCGCTGCTCCAGACTGAAAACAAAGTGGAGAATTTAGTCCGAACCGCGCTGAGATCCGGTGAGGAGGAGGTTCCGCCGCCGACGCTCGCGCACCGGCAGCTTTCAGACCGGGTATGTTTGTTCCTCCTGAACGGACCAGCTGACGACCAGAAGATTTCCCATCACACCTGAGAGAAACCCGGCTCCCGCAGGAGAAACGGAACATACCCAAATCCGAGCTGAGTGATGATGAGAGCTGCAGGGGTTCGGGTTCGGGTCGCCTCTGGCAGATGAGACGCAGAGAGGAGAACACGTGTCCAGGTTTTGCTCCTCGCTGATCTGGGATTCTCACCTGCAGTCGAGGGAACAGCGAACATTGACGCGTGTTTTGTGCGTGAGCGCGCGGGCTGGTCGCCTCTGATGGACATCCTGACCCACAGAACCGAAGAGAACAGCTACAACATCCTCCCCTCCGCCGCCACCATGCTCTTCCACGGCCTTCCCGGCGGCGACGTGCACGGTGTGGTGGAGGAGCTGGACCGGAGAGGGAAGGGCGAGTCGGCGGCCATCAGCTCCGCCATCGACATGGGGGAGTCAGAGACGGTAGGAGCCCGGCCTCCCCCAGCTCCTGCAGGCGCATGCCCGCCTGCGGACGTGTGACCGCGGCTGCGCTGCTTCTCCTCTGGTTTCAGTCCAAACAGAACCAGCAGATGCGTAAATGCTGCAACAGCCCCTTCTAAACGTTATTAATAAACCAGAGCTGGCACAGCTGCAGGCGTCCATCAAACACGCATTCATTAATAGTTTCAAAGTTTTTTGTTTACCTGTTTTGTTTTGTTACTTTTATTTAAGTTCGTAAAATTCCTGCCCCAGTTTTTAGAATTGAAATGCATTTTATAAAATGTAACTAAACAGAAATAAATAATTGTAATATTTCGGCCTCCTGATGCAGACTTAGTTTAAACAAACGGATTTATTCTGGTTCCAGTTGAAACTGGCGCGTTACCGGGGATTTCCCCCGGTGACCGCGTAGAACTTTTGGTTATTTTTGTTTAATTCTGTTTCAACTGAATCTGAGACTTCCGGTGAACGCTGCTGTTGTGATTTATTGTGGTTCCGTTCTGACTCTGTCTCCTCTCCTGTCCTCCCTCGGCCCGGTAACGCGGTGCCCTGCTCCACCGACCTCGTGCCACTCCAGTCCCTGCCGTGCATGAGCAGCGAGCGCGTGGCCCTTTGCGCCGGCTGCGGCAGGAAGATCTCGGACCGGTACTACCTGCTGGCCGTGGACAAGCAGTGGCACATGCGCTGCCTGAAGTGTTGCGAGTGTAAACTCCACCTGGAGTCCGAACTCACCTGCTTCAGCAAGGACGGCAGCATCTACTGCAAGGAGGATTACTACAGGTAGGTCCGGTTCGGGTCGGTTCCGACTGGGCTTGGCATTAGGATGGTGTTTACATCGAATTTAATTTAAATGAAAAGGAAGAAAAAGCTTTATTTTAGAAAAACTTCTCCAAGAATAAAGGAAACCGTTTGTTTTACGGTTTGAGTGAATAACTCTTAACCGGCACCACACACACACACGCACGCACGCACGCACACACACACACGCACACACCTATAGAACCTCAGGCTTCTGCTCACTGTTGATTTTTTCTTGACGTTTAGCCCCCAAAAATAGTACATTTAGATTTAACTCTAAATTCACAAAGACTGTTTTATTTAAATGTCTGCATGCAGAAACCCCCACCCACACACACACACACACACACACACACACGGATGGAGTGAGACCGGTTCGGCCGCTAATGAAGTTCTGTGTTGTCCGCAGAAGATTTTCGGTGCAGAGATGCGCGCGGTGCCATCTGGGGATCTCGGCCTCGGAGATGGTGATGCGGGCCCGGGACCTGGTCTACCACCTGAACTGCTTCACCTGCACCACCTGCAGCAAGATGCTGACCACCGGAGACCACTTCGGCATGAAGGACAGTCTGGTCTACTGCCGCCTGCACTTTGAGACTCTGATCCAGGGAGAATACCAGACTCATTTTAACCACGCCGACGTGGCCCCGCACAAGGGCCTGGGTCCGGCCAACGCGCTCGGACTATCCTACTTCAACGGCGTGGGGACGGTGCAGAAAGGGCGGCCTAGGAAGCGGAAGAGCCCGGGGCCCGGGGCCGAGCTGGCTGCATATAACGCCGGTAAGAAACCGGAGAAACGCAGGGCAGGAAAACGGTTCAAGTAGCGCAGTTTGTGTTTAGGTTCTAAATGTAGTTCACTGTGCAAAAGTAACTCAGTCAACAAAGAGCCGACAAACTGTTTATTAACACTCACGGGTCCAAAATAAAACATGTAGTTTTATATTTGTATTCATTTGGATATATAAGGCTTAAATAATAATAAAATAATAATAATAATAATAATACTAAGAATAATAAGAATAAGAATAATACATTATTATTATTATTATTATTATTATTATTACTATTATTATTATTATTATTATTATTATGTAAAATTAACCCTTTAACTCACATATTGCCATGTTTTGGAAATGTACTTTTATTGATCCTTTAGTATTTTTTTTCTAGTTCAGTTGAGGAATGAAGCAAAATAACTGAATGAAATCATTGAATCACTGGTCTGCCTGCTGGACACAGTGGGTCATGAGAACATTCATGTTCCTGAATTGGAATTAAATAGTTCTGTAAACGCTGCAGCTGCCTGCTTTGTTGCTTACATGTTATGTTTTACAGCTCCTGTGCCAGTGGTGCTCTGGTTTTATTTAGACGCATTTAAATGCAGTCAGACAGCAGTTCTTTAATTCAAACAAACCTAAATGAAACCCGCTGGAGTTCTGGGGACGTCGGGCTTGGTTGAGTCCAGCCTGAAACCAGAACCGGGTCAGAAGTCCTGGCTCCAGCAGGGCGGTGTTTTTGTGTTGTTGTTGTTGTTGTTCAGTTAAAGTAAAAAAAAAAAAACAAACAAACAAAAAAAAAAACCTAAACAACAGAAACTGTCAAAAATGTCAAACAACTGATAAATGTTATAAATGTGACATTACTCCTAAATGTTTGGATTTGGAATTTGGCTGATTGTCATTAATAATAATAATAATTAGTATTATTATCATAACAGTACATGTGCTAACTGATGAAGCAGTCATTTTAAACGCTCGGTGGGTTTTCCTCCCATGTCGGCTTTCAGAAGATGAAAAGATTTTTTTCATGCTCCAGCTTTTGCTTTCACCCTTTTCCACTTGTCAGGCTCCATACATGTCTACAAGCCCTCCACACACACACACACACACACACACACACACACACACACACACACACACACACACACACACACACACACACACACACACACACACACTGGGACAGGGCCAGAATGGGAGTGCACCAGTAGATCCCTGTGATTTGATGGGTTATTCACAGGAAGAGGGAGCTGGGGCTCCTACAGAACCACTTCCTGCTCTGACTTTCATGTTTCTCCTCCTTTATAAAGACGTTCTAACAACGGATCAGAACCTGCTCGGAGACACACACCTACAGAACCAGTGGGGAGCTGGTTGTTGTGTTTTTGCTTCTCTGCATCAACATTTTCATTTGGTGATGATAAATCTTTGACCATCTCTGTCACTCTGGTTAGAGGTGATTTTGTTCTGGAGTGGAGTAGAGGGTGGAAGGTGAAGAGCGCCCTCTCCTGTTTCCCCTCAGAAACAGCAGCAGCGCTTCAGCTGACCCCCAGCCCCTTCAGCCCGGCCCGTCCTGCTGCAGGACCAGCGCCGACTCAGGCGAGCTGCGTTTTAACTAAAGCTCCTGGTTTGTTTGGTGAGGACGCAGCAGCATATGCCTTGGCTGGAAAACAACATTTGTTCTGCCTGGTGTGTATGGGCTAATTAAGTGAAGTGTTATTCTGATGCTTTTCACTCACTTCATATTCATCATTTGCAGCGTTCTGATATTGAACTGTTATGTATGCAGCAACACTTTGAATATTGCCAAGAAATTTGCAGGCTGGGAGGAATTTGTGTGTGTTGTTGCATTTGTGAGCTTGTGTGTGCTCACTGAAGCCACGCTCACACCTCTTCCCAGGATGGAGAGGCAGAAACACACACACACACACGTGGTGAGGAGAGGAGGCCGCTCTGCAGCTGGAGGGAACAGCTGCTGGGTCACAAACATGCCAGATTCAGTTTAAAAATACTGAAAGGAAGTTGCGATTCCCTCCTCCTGAAGCTCTCCAGCATTTGTTCTGTCTCAGTTTCACCCAGCTGAACTCACGGGGACTTGTGTGGGTCCTGATGAGCCTCTGAGTCTTATAGAGAGCGATGTGACTTACCCTGAACCTTCTTTCCCACCTGTTTCCTGCAGCGCTGAGCTGTAACGAGAATGACGGCGAGTCTATGGACCGGGACTCCCAGTACAGCTCCAGTCAGAAGACCAAGCGTATGCGGACCTCCTTTAAGCACCACCAGCTGCGGACAATGAAGTCCTACTTTGCTATCAACCACAATCCAGACGCCAAGGACCTGAAGCAGCTTGCACAGAAAACCGGACTCACCAAGCGGGTCCTACAGGTAGAACCCCGTCCTCTCAGAACCGCATGTTCTACCTGTGATCACAAAACAGAAATGACTCAATCAGCTCCTTCAAACATGTTCTAAAAGCTACAGATGAAACTAACCAAACCAGACTTTATTTTCTTTTATTGACAGGTGAACCCATAAAAACTGGAATCTGGTGTAAAAGTTCATTTATGTCAGTAATCCAGCTCAGACTGAGAGACCATCTAAATGCTCAGGAACCCTCTGTGGGTGTTCTGCATTCATCAGCTGATTAGAGAGTGACACTTTGAGTCTAGAATAGTGAACCTTATCACAATATTCTGATTGAGATTTAGAATGTGGGTTTTCATCAGCTGTAAGCCAACATCACCACAGGTATAACAGATAAAGGCTGGAACATCTGGATTAGCCTGGAATGAGTCTGTCTCATAGATTAGTTTCAGCGTTACGTTGGATTAGTGACATAAATGAACTTTTGCACCAGATTCTAATTTTTCCTGTTTCACGTGTTCAGTTGTAGAGATTGCATTCAGATGACGTAAAAGCATCTATAAAAGGAAGCGTTCATTCAGAAGATGTGTGTTTATCTCATTACAAAAGCAAACGGATTTTAAATGTGTCCTGATGAATGACAAGAGAAAAAAGACGTTTTTTTCAGGAATTTCTGATGATGAGAGACAGAAAAAAGGGAACAACAGAATGCTGAATAAAAACAAAACAAGAGGTTATCAGGGGAACGGGAGGTAAATGAGACAAAAGGCTTCTGAATAAAGAATCTGACGAGAAAAGGAACCGCGGTGAAACAAAGCCGCGTTTTGCTTTTGATGCGTCTGAGACCTCCTGTTGCTCATCTCCCACGGCTCCGTCAGAGCGCCGTCGCCACACAGCCGAGGTTGCTGGTTCCAACACTGGCCTTTAACACACACACACACACACACACACACACACACACACACACACACACACACACACACACACACACTGGGTCACTGAGTTTCTTCATAAACATGAGAAAAGAACTTGTTTATCTCAGCCGATCTGTGGAACATGGTCTTTTATCCGTTTGGTCGGCAGTGAGACACAGTCTGGATTTGTGTTTCTAACCCCAGAACTCAGGAAGCTGCTCTGCCTAGAACTTAGAATCCACATCATTACTTTAAAATGTTTTAGAGGTTTTTTTAATAGATGAGAAGATCGTAGAGTTTCTATGCTGGTTTTGCTTCTCATCCCATGAGATTAATGAACTCAGAAATGACTCAGATTGAAAAATCTCAATTAGCAGAAAATCGTCTTTAAAAACAGAGAAAAAGTTCAATTGCCTTAAAGGGACTTTACGGAGTTTTGAATTTTTATGCTCGTGATTGCCCCCTCTGGCCGCTTCAGTAGGAGGCTTGTGCACGAGGCGTGCATGCCCTACGTGCACACTCCTTAACGAAAATAACAGCTGAGACGAAGCTCTGTGAAGATGACGGGGATCAGCTTCACAGAGCTCTGAGAGCTGACAGTCCCTTGTGTGTGTGTGTGTGTGTGTGTGTGTGTGTGTGTGTGTGTGTGTGTGTGCGGCACAGAGGACAGGAGAACGTGCAGCTAATTAATTAAATAATTTGGTTCTGTACCTTTCTCTTCAGCACAGCCGACAAAGGTTTATGATGGGTCAGTCCTCCTGCATGCTCAGATCATTCCCTTCCCTTGCTTGAAAAATGGTTCCAAAATGAAAGTTGAACCAACATATTTTTAATCTGTGAATTCAATGCCGTTCAGTGAATCTCAAATAAAAATTTGGGCATCTTACTGTAAAAAAAATATACCATTAATGTAAAAATGAAATTCTGAAACAACATTGTTCACATCTGGAATTGAACCTGGGTCTTCAGCACGAAAGCCCGAAATTTTATTAAATGAGCTAAAGCGCCAGTGGTGTCTTCTGCATCTGTAACATTTATATCCTTGATGATAGCTGAAACAACGTTCAAAGAACGGTTCGGAGGGCGATGCCTGAGCGTGAACGCGCATGAAGCAGCCTGCTCGACCCGAGCAGCTCTCTTTTTCTGCGATTTTACAGAAAAACAGGCAATCACAGTAAAAATGTCAGGGCTCATTCTACAGGACCAGGGCATTGCAGGAGAATGTATGAAGAAGACATTTATTATTTCTATACATGTTTTGGCTGTCAAACTTCCATAATGCCCCTTTAAAAACTCAACATGGTTTGAAGTTTCAGATTCGTACTAGAGTCACAAAGAAATTCTGTCAGGGTTCTGAGCAACTTCCTGTGACTGAAAATGAGACAAAAAGTAAAATTAAGCAGAAAAAGTAACATCAAGCAACAAAAAATAGTCAATACAATGGCAGATAGAGATCCGGTCCAATTCCAGGTTCCATGATCCCAACAGCAGGGAAGGAAATGCATGAACACACAGCAGCTTCCTGTGCTAGGTCAGCTGCTGAGGAACAATTCGGGGTTTTAACCTTCAGCTGCAGAAGGAAGCACGCAGACCTCGGATCTGACTTGTAAACAAACATCTGGGCGGAGGCTGCATGGGGTTAACATTTCCACAGCAGCTCCAGTGTGGCTGTGCCCACCAGGGGAATTGTTCCACCTGCTGGTGCTCCTGACTGGAGATCAGCTGTTCTGTGCTGATGGGAGTGTTGAGGTGGAAACAAAAACAGGAAGTTGTACGGTTCAGAACGAGTCCTTGCGCCTGTCTGAGCTCTGACCTAAAATGACGGCTTTATTTAACAGATTATCCGGAAACCTTTAGGTTATCCTCTGAAACCTTTTGGGATCGCAGCGTCTGAAGAAACTAGAAGTAAAAGTTCCGTGAAGGTTCGACCTTCTGCTGCCTCACTCCTATCAACACATTCACAATCATTTTAGTGTCCGTTTTAAGATGCGGCGACCACATGCTCCGGGATCTAAAGGTTCCCTGTGTGTTTTCTCCTGATGGTCCACCATGGTGCTCCTGTAAAGGAGTCCAGATGTTTTCAGATCCTGTTAGCTGCATGCTGAAGCAGGGCTGGGTGATAAGGAAACAACTCCCATTACAGTATTAGTTTCCATATTGGTTAATATTGACGAAACTAATATATATGTTGACAGTTTTATGGCCCTTTTACGTGAGATTTGAAGATATCAGAAGGTTCTCTTCTATTTTAAAGATTTACTTTCAAACATTACAGACTTGTTTTGGATTAGAAAAAGAGGTTTATTTTAAACTAAAACCTTCAGGTTTTAGAGAATAGGACTCGATAAAACAGGTAGCAAAATATAAGTTCTCAACCATCTTTTGCATGTTCCTTCTGTGCGTCACCTCTGATTGCATTTTTAGGTTGTTTTTAACTCAGGAAAAGTTTTTTTTACCTTGCTGGCTGCTGGCTAGCGGCTAGCTCTGATGACGACTGCAGGAGTGGTTGAAACTGTCTGCAGGGTAAAAAAAAACTTCTAAAAATCTAAGTTCTCAAACGTTCTCCGCTTGTTTTAAATAGGCCTTTAGCTTCTATAAGAATAATCAATAAAAAGAAATATAAAAAGACAAAAATGTTTGATGTCAGTGAGAATGTAAACAGCTATCAGATAATAACATCTAGACAATAAAACAGACATTGTCTATGCTCAGGAAAGCAAACTGTAAGTTTTTACATCCTCTGTAGCTGTTGTAGCAATCTATTGTGCAGGGATCGATTAGCTTAGTCCACCAATGTCTGTGTGTGTTTGGTTTTGACTTTCTCCTCTGGTTCTGGAGCACAGCGTGTAGAGGATACGTGTAATAAATGCTGCTTAAAGTAAATCTTCTCAAATTTGCTGTCATTGGATAATTCAGTTTATTTATAAATCACCAAATCACAACCAGAGTCATCTGAAGGCACTTCACACAGTAAACATTCCAGTACAGGTCAGTTCATTAAGCCAATCAGCAAAAAGTGTCCTACATCAGGAACCCAGCATGTTGCATCGAGTCACTGACTTGTGTCAGAGTCTGGCTGGTAAAGAGCCATGTGGCTCTAATCTTTATATCAAAGTTCTATCGATACGTTCTCCTGCGTCTATCAGAAAATTTGATTTCAAAATAAATATTGCTATTGCCCAGCCCTCATCCAAAGTAAAACTTTAGACATTTCTGCACAATACTTGACATTTTCTGTCCCTGGCTTGACATTAGGCCTGTGCACTATACCACTTATTACTAAAAACAGCTGTTTATTTCCATTATGACATAAAATCTTCCTATACTGGTAACCTGGTCAATAGTTTAGACCAGGGGTATTCAATTGGAGGTCTGGAATCCAGCATGTTGTAGTGGTTTCTGGGATTCAACACACTTGATTCACCGATGAAACAGCTCCTCAGGCTCTGCAGAAGCCTGTTAATCACCTGCTGATTGATGTCAGGTGTGTTGAAACTAAAACGTGCTGGATACCTTACCTCCAGGACGTGCGTGTGCAAATGAGTACCCCTGCTCTAGACAATGTCTGGAACATTTGCTGGGTGAAAGTGTTTCAGCTGGGACCGATTTCACTGCTACACACTAACACCACAGCGTGTGTGAAAAGTTTACATTTTTAGCATTCTGACCATGAAGTTAACCAAGGATAGCTGGGCCAAAAATGTGGGAGATTACGTGTGTCTATCGCGTTAACGCTCAAACAACACACAGTTAACGTGTTTTCCATGTGCTGTTTCAGACGTACATTTCATGTGTTTGTAGCCTCGGGTTGTCCACCTCGCTGCGGAGACCAGGAAGAGGACAACATCACAGATAACACCGTTGTTTTTTATTTAAAACCAGAAGCGTAAAATATGTCATTATTATTCTAAATATTTCCATTGCTCTGATGTTTATCTTGCTAACAGATGTAGCCTAGCAAACAACATCTCTGTAGCTAGCAATGTGGTTTCTTTACATGTTTCCATAGCAACACCTGGAGATGGGAAAAAAATACCCTCAAATCAAAATGATTAATTGATAAAAATGTGACTTGAAAAGGTTTCCCTACCACCCATCCCTACTTGCCATAAATAGTTGTGATGTATTTTATTGGCAGGTCTGGTTCCAGAATGCTCGAGCAAAGTTCAGGAGGAACCTGCTGCGACAGGAGAACACCGGGGTGGACAAAGCATCTGATGGCTCCACAATGCAGGGTGGGACGCCCTCAGGCCCAGCTTCTGAGATCTCCAACGCCTCCATGAGCCCCTCCAGCACCCCCACCACCCTAACGGACCTGACGAACCCCACCATGCCCACTGTCACATCTGTCCTCACCTCGGTGCCTGGCGGCATGGACGTCCACGAGTGCCGAAGCCCCTCACAGACCACACTGACAAGCCTCTTCTGATGGTTGGAACGCTAACCCTGCCCCCTCACACACACACACACACACACACACACACACACACACACACACACACACACACACACACACCTGAGCACTGTTTACACCTTCAGACGTTAAACTGATCTGAGAACAGGAAGGTCCTGTACTCTGGTCATGGGCTAGACGCGGCTCAGCCTCACAAACAAACTCTTGTTGTTCTTTTGATGTTGTCTTGTTGAGAACTGAGGACACATGAATTGTGTTTTTTTAATGTTTACAAAGAGAGACAGAAAAAGATTAATTTTGGGGAAATTCCTTTTTTCCAGCACAGTATTTATGTTGTTGTACGAGAGTCACTGTTAGCAGGACTGTAAAGATTTCTCCTTCTGTTGCTTTTTTTTTTAAATCTGAGATTAAACAGGTTCAAATATATCCTGACGTCCACATTCCTTCTAGTGCCTTTATGCTGATGGGGACTCAGACAAAAGCAGCTTTTGGTTCACAGTCAGACCTCCTGTCAGCTGGGAGGTCCTTGTAGAAAAACATTTACCAACAACTTCATATTATAAGTATGTACAGGAATATTTTAGTTAACTGTTCAACATGAACAGATTCAATGACTCAAAACAAATCCTGTCCTTAGCTTCGGGGGAAGGATCCTCGATCATCCAAGCCAGGAAAAACACACACCTCACCTCGGAAACTCTCTCAGATTAGAAATGAGAAACACACCGTGGTCTTAATGCTGAGTTAAATAAAAAGGTGTCTCTTTAATGTTAAAGACTACTATAATTTACATTTCCTTAGGCATGTACGTGTCTGTTCTTGCTGATTTAAGATATTTAAAGCTTGTGTTATTTTAGTTTGATTTTCTGTGTTGTCTCAGATTTAGACCTGACGGTTAAGACCTCTGTAGATCTGATATCTAGACTCGTAGGATCTGATCTCTAACAAATCAGTCAGTTTCTTTACATGCCCATCAGAAAATCAAACTATTGCCCTCAACAGACTGTTGTTCCATCCATCCATCCATTTTCAGCCACTTATGCGGGGTTGGGTCACGGGGGCAGTAGCCTAAGCAGGAAGGCCCAGACGTCCATCTCCCCAGCCACTTGGTCCAGCTCATCTGGGGGAATCCCAAGGTGTTCCCTAGCCAGGTGGGAGACACAGTCCCTCTAGTGTGTCCTGGGTCTTCTTTTAGGCCTTCTCTCAGTTAGACATGCCTGGAAAACCTCACCGGGGAGGCGTCCAGGAGGCATCCTAACTAAACGCCCGAGCCACCTCAACTGTCTCTTCTCAATGTGGAGGAGGAGCTCTACTCTGATCGGAGGGTCATGGGTTCGAGCCCAGCTCCCGCCAGGGGTATCCTGCTGTTGTGTCCGTGGGCAAGACACTTCACCCAACTTGCCTGTGCTAGTGGTGGTCAGAGGGGCCGACGGCGCCAAATGGCAGCCTCGCCTCTGTCAGACCTCCCCAGGGAGGCTGTGGCTACAAGTAGCTTACCATCACTAGCAGTGTGTGAATGTGAGAGTGTGTGAAAAGCGTCTTTGGGTGTCTAGAAAAGCGCTATATAAGTTCAATGCATTATTATTATTATTACTCTGAGCCCCTCCCGGATGACCGAGTTTCTCACCCTATCTTTAAGCGAGAGCCCAGACACCGTGCGGAGACAGACCGGTACAACGCCCGCATCACTGCAGATGCAGCACCAATCCGCCTGTCGATATCACGCTCTGGCTTTCCCTCATTTGTGAACAAGACCTTTTCTAACCGTTTCCGACTCAGGACCATGGTCTCAGAGTTAGAGGAGCTGATTCTCATCCCAGCCGTTTCACACTTGGTTGGGAACCGTTCCACTGAGAGACTGTTGTTGTTTTGAAATGCATGGGAACGCGTTAGTCTGGTGGAAGGCACACTGGTTCTAATCGTGCTGAAGCACCCAGAAGAATCTGTAGGAAACCGACTTCATCTGCACGTAAGCGACTCAGTCCGGCTGATACCGGTAACTTCTGGAAATGACGAGATCGTGGAAGTGGTCTTGTGATGATATCATCACCACAAAGTAACACCAACTAACAGTTCTGTACGAACCAGATCGACTGTGCTGTTGTCCATTCCTTCAGCCATTGTGCTCATTCTGTTTGAACTTCATCTGCTTCACTCCCCCGCTCAAACTTCAATAGAGGGTACGGTTTTCTAACATAAACAAAAATAAAGCCTTCCAATTTATTACTTTAGATCGACTTAGATGTGCACGTAAACACACCGACTGATTCTTAGGTCGTCAGGATCTGGGGGTGGGCTAAAGGAGACCAGCAACCAATGAAACATGGTAAACACATATTCAAACTCTCTGAGTTAGTTTCACTTTTACTCCAGAATCTTCCATTTCATTTTCAATTTTCAAGTTCAATTCAAGTTTATTTGTATAGCGCCAAATCAGGACAAGAGTCGTCTCAAGGACCTTCACACAGTAAACATTCCAGTACAGGTCAGTTCATTAAGCCAATCAGGAAAAAGTTTCCTAAATAAGGAACCCAGCAAATTGCATCGAGTCACTGACACTAGTCAGTGACTCGATGCAATCCTCATACTAAGCAAGCATTTAACGACAGTGGAGATGAAAACTGCCTTTTAACAGGAAGAAACCTCCAGAGGATCCTGGCTGCAGCCATCCTCCACGGCAAACCTGCTGAAAAGGATGGAAACGGGATAAAATGAACATAGGTCATAGTTCAACAGTCTGGTGGTCTGGACTCACTTGGTGCTCTTATTCTGGTGAGATGCACCAGAGACACACGCTATGAGCTTTCCATCTCAGAGGGTCATTATGCTGAATAGTTAGGATTTCAATAATAACACAAAAAACTGTGATCAAGATATTTTTGTTGTCTTTATAATCTAGCCGCTCGAGTAGGAAGTGACAGTATAATTTCCTCAAGACAAAATCTGTGGAGCTGGTGCTCAGACAGAATCGACCAACAGGAGCTGCAGGATATCTGAATATGTGATATACGAGCCTTTCCAGAGGGACAGGGTGATGAGAGGCCTCCGGGAGAAGTTAGCATTGTTGAGGGTCTGACCTCATGAGGAAATTACTATGCAGTGATTTTCTCCAAAATGACTGTGCTTAAATTGCTCTGAAAAGCAAATAATCACATCAGCGCCAAGAAACTTCATTTCCCATGATGCTTTGCACACGGAAGCATTGTGATGACGTCACCGCCTAGTACCAGAAACACGTTCTGCGCATGTGCGGGAAGCCGTGGAGCTTTTCCCGCGAACTAAGACCATAAATCTTCAGCAGAGACAAAGAATCCTCGTTCTTTTGCCCAGGATACCTGGCGGTAAGGACACGCTTATCGAACGCTCCGATTCCCTTGAGCACGCGGAAGCTCTAAGTGCCCAAGTTGAGGACACAGAACGGCGGAGGAAAGCAACAACTCCATCCAGCTCTCAGAGACGCTGTAAGTTGTCAAACTCAGCACAAAAGAAACTTCGTTCTCTTTGTGTCCAGCCCGTGGAGAAACACTCGTGGAGGTAAACAACGGAGAAAGCATCAAACCGACGGACGACGCCAAACTGCGGAGAAACACGGAGAACCGTCAAATCAAAACAGTGAGGGACGCTTCACTGTTCTGGTGATCAGAAACTCATCTCTTTCTCTCATTCTTTCCTTCTCCCGTTTCCTCTATAGTCTTGAATAAGCAATAAACCGCGTCTATTGCTTAAAAAGTAGCTTCGTGCTTTCCTCTTTCGTCCCAAACACGTCAGTCGGGTCATTTTGAAAGAATAAACTGCTTATTGATCATTGTTTGGTATCTTTAAATGTTTTCTGCTTGGCCACGTGGTTAAACTAAAAGATATTATTCGTGATTAATCTTTTGTGTTGTTTCATGATCTTTTGAAATGTTTTGAGTGATTTAAGGTTAAGTTACTACTGATTCTAAGTGCTTTGGAAGTTAAAGTGCAAGTTGCCACCCACACTTTAGCCAGACAAAGGGGTCAGCCATCTTGTATTCAAGACTCCATTTTGAATCCATACACACACACACACACACACACACACACACACACACACACACACACACACACACACACACTACTCCTTTGTGAGAACAAAGGACCCCATTCATACATCCTCCATCACATGCAAACACATCCATCTTCAATCATATCACACGGTTATTATTCATCTATTCCACTGTTTATTCATTTGACAAATTGTTAATTAAATGTTATAAAATTCAGATTTTTGTGTCCAGTAGCTTTGTTGTGTCGAAGAGAAGTCTCTGCTCCGAGGATTCTACGAACTTCAAGAAAGACTGATAAGAGTTTAGGATTCATTTCCCTTTCTAATTAAAGGGTGGTGCCCCGAAGATATCTAAGAATATCTTAATTAATTAATAAATCAGTAAATAGTTCCATATTTACAGAATTTATTGAAGAATCCAAAAGTAAGTTAAAGCTTACGAATTGTTCGCTCCTAATAACCCCAACATTTTATTGGTGCCCCGTGTGAGGCTTGGATACACAGAGATTTCTATCCGGCACAAACAAATAAATCCAAAGAGCTTGAATTAAAAATAATCAGTTGTTCAGCCTTGAACCAGCAACAGAGTGGTGCTGATTTCGCTGAGCAGGAAGCTGCATCGAACTCTCACCAGTAACTCAGTGCTTCTTTAAAGGTGCAACGTGTAAATTAATTCTGGCTAACCTTTTAGGTTAAATTTCAGCTTTTCCTTAAAGGTGCAACGTGTAATTAATTCTGGCTAACCTTTTAGGTTAAAATTCAGCTTTTCCTTAAAGGTGCAACGTGTAATTAATTCTGGCTAACCTTTTAGGTTAAAATTCAGTTCCTCATTAAAGGTGCAGCGTGTAAGTAATTCTGACTAACCCTTTTAGGCTAAAATTAACTGCTAATTTAGCGACTTTAACTCACAGTGGCTATTATAACTAACTGAAACCTTCACTCAAAGACTGATAACACCCTGTTTGCTAATATTCTGAAGGAATAACTAGCATATTTAACACTGCAAGTGTTGTAAGACGTTGCTACGGCAACGCACCAGCTTTTGCTAAAATACTGAAAGGAATAGTATTTTAGGCGTTAGTCACGGCATTCCGTGCAATCTTAAAACGCTAAAACCTGTGCGCACAAAGGTTAATTTAGTGTTTTTCTGCTACAAAGCTAGCAGTTGCTGCCCAAAAGGTGCAGCTTGAGCTATCTGCAGAAGCTCTACTAGGCTATTTTGGTTCGGTTGTTAAAAATGGAGGGACAGAGTAGTGAACTGACCAACTCCCAGCAACCAGGTGGCGCTGCGGCCCACGACTATGAACCTGGCCTACTTTCTGGACAAATATTGTCCAAACTGGTCGCGGTTGCTCGAGAACCCGACTACCCTTCTAGGGATTTCACTGAAGAACAGCGTAGCGACGAGCTAGACGCTGTAATCGATCAAATAGAAAACCCGGATGGTACAAAACCAATCCAGGTTCACTTAGCTAAGTTAGCCCTGATCCTCTATCAGAGAGGACTCCAACGTGGTCAGAAGATCATGAACCTCCAGAGTATGCTAGCTGAAAAACAGCAAAATGGAAGGCTGATCGAGGAAGACGAGACCCGCACCGATTCTGGGGAAGATGGGGAGGAGACCCCGCCCCCCTCTGCTGATGACAACAGACAGTGGGAAGGGGGGAAACACCATGACTCTCTGGACGGACGCACGCCGCAGGGGAGAGATGAAGCTCATCTGTTCCAACCTTCGGCCCCGTTCCCTACACACACTATAGGGCATTCAGGACCACCTAGGGGCCGAGAGCAGTTCGCCCTCGAACCCCAGCTTGGACCACCACCCTCATCTTCACGGCCTTCTCAATCTGTGAGAAGTCGACCAGCTGAGCGGCACCTCTATTTAGACCGCTCCCCCAGTCCACGAAGGGTGCAAGGTGCCGATTGGGGTTATGCACCCCAAGCTGCACCTCAACCATCTACCCATCCTAGCTACTCCGGTATTCGGCATGCCGATAACCAGCTGCAGGACAAAGCATCATACGCCAGTCCGTATCCGGACAAAGTGTATTACGCAGAAGCCCCAGTTGAAAGACGCAGGCTGCACTACGCAGACGTGCCCCAGGAGGAGGACCTCCCAAGACACCCACGTGACGTGCCAGCAGCCCGACACAACATGCCGGACCCCGATTTGGGCCCCAGGAGTCAACATTGGGAGCCCAGAGCACACCAGCGATATCCAGCACCCTCTGAGACAGACCGTGGGTCAGAGTCAGAGGATGACGCGCCGTACCGTGAGTCAGGGCTCCGTGTACGTCAAATTGAATCGCTAGCTAAAGACATAGAACGCTTTGATCCTAACACCAATGAATCCAACGTTGACGATTATCTCAGGGAGATAGAACGTTGTCTGCTTGATCTTCCAGCACCTTCTTCAAGGGAAAAGCTCAAGCTAATTTGGAAAACCACATCTAGAACGGTGCACGGTTTCATGGAAACTCTACCACCTGACATTCGTGATCGGTACTCCTCGCTCTGCCGAGCGTTGAGGGATGAATACGCCACGTATGCAGACTCTGCGTCAGCTACAATGGGGGCCTTCTCCATCAAACACTGGAGAAACGAACCCCCCAGAGAGTATTATCGCAGACTCAAAAGTGCTTATTTCCAAGGTCGAAACGACCCTGGGCTCGAGGAAGACCCTGCCTTCAGATCCCTGTTCATTCACAACCTGCACGAGTGTGTTCGATCCGAAGTCTCAATGTATTGTCGGATGAAAAAACTGACAACTCAGGAGATTAGGAGATACGCTCAACAGGCTTGGGAAGCCGGCGGAAAGCCCCAAAAGCCTGACGCACATCACCGCGTCATGCACCTAGCTCCCGACACCGAGCCGCGTTTGGAGCTCGAAGGCACAGAAGCTCCACCCACTAAGCCAAAATCTGCTAAACCTAGACCTGTTAAACCGCGAGAGCAGTCCCAATCTCCTCAACAGGGGAAGGGGGGTGCTAATCGGCCGCCTAGGTCTGGACAATCAGACAGGAAGTGGCCCAACCAAAACCAACGGCAAGCAGGTCGGAACAGTGGAAGGTTTAAGGAGCGCCGCCCACAGGTAGGTCCCGAACACAAGTCCGCAGGTGAGTACTTGACCAAAGCCAACCTCCAGGAGATGTTTCAGCAGTTCCTAGCTAAACAGAAGGAACAGCTGAGATCTGCAGATGAGACCCCTGCACCAAAGTCTTCTTCTAAGAAGCCAGACCTGGAGCCAACGTCCGCATGACTAGGCGTGGCTCAACCCCCCAGCGTGGCCAGGACCTACCTGATCAGCTGGGGGAACACTACTGGTAGATCACAGGAGTCTCCTGAAATCTACCCCCCAGAGAAATCTGATACTAAATTTCTGAAGTTCCTTGGTGACTTAACAAACCATGATCATGCTCGCCGTTTGTACTGTAACACCAACATAGGTGGATGCATACAGGTTGATGCTCTGCTGGATACCGGCTCAGAAATCACCCTGATGTGCTCCACATTGTTCCATCGCGTGTCTGACACCATGCGGTCGTTCGGGAAACCAGTCCAGGTAGAGCCCTGTGACCTGAAAATCACCAGCTACACCCAGACCCGGGAGTGTATCACTCACCGGGCGTGGCTGGACATCACCTTCCAAGACATGACTCTGGTTCACCCGTTTTATGTCTGCCAGCTAGACACTGAACCACTTCTCATTGGTCAGGACCTGCTTGAACGTCTAGCTCCCCTCATCGACTGCCAGAAGGGTCAACTGTGGGCCCAGGTGGACACACCTAAGCCCTGGAACCCGGATAGCAGCCGACCATCCTCCATTCTTGAAGTCAGCATAAGTGAGCAGCAAAACCCTTGTTCCAAGGTCATGCCCCTCCCTACGGCTCCCACAGACGATGACCGCCTGCAAAGGCATGAAACCGCTCCTGGAACTCCGTTCCGCACACATTCATCTTTTCTCTGCTCGCTGAAGAACGTCAGCCTGCAGCCATATGCACCACACATAGTTGGTGGTCTTACCATCAACTGCACCCACATCTCAGATGCTCGCCTTGCTCTTTGGTCTGAAAAGTCAGCCATCAGCCAGCAGACGTTTGAACACCTGCGTCAGAAGGACCCCCTTCTGGTCAGTGTGACACGTAAGCCATCGGCTCTTGTCACCTACTTGGCCGCAGAGGCTCCTGAAAGCGCCAGAGGTCTGCTCTCCGACTATCCAACTTGGAGCAAGACAGCTCACACATACATTCAGCATCATACCACAGCTTGATCCACCTGCACTCATTGGAGCAGATCTGCTGGTCCGACTCGGTGCCCAGCTGGACACTTGCAATCAAGTCCTTTGGGCCCGGGCCACACCATCCTCTGAGCCCCGCTCAGAAGGCCCTGAACACTTGCTGTCCGGTCAGACCATTCCACAGGCCTGCCGTGCAGTGGTTGAAGCCAGCACGGTTCTGCCCCCATTGGTCAAAGGGGTGCCTGTTCGTCTGACTCTGATGAAGCATCAGAAGCTGACAGGCACACAGGCCTTCTTCCAGCCATCACCGCACTTCTTGGAGCTCAACTTAGCCGTCTGTGGCACGCCACTCTTGGAGCTGAACAATCGTTCTGCCTACTTGTTGGTCGAAAATCCGACCCGGAGTCCTATCCACATGCCGGCAGGAAAGCCCTTGGGCATGCTGATAGATAGCTCATTCCATGACTTCGAACTGTCAGTCCCCGTGATCGGACAACTTCCGTTGTTCTTGAACGACAGACAGGTTGGTGTAGACACATTCAGTACTTTCCCTTCACAAATGATTACCATCAAGCGGCATGAAGCCCTTCCTGAGGAACCCATTTGCAGTGCAACCTTAGATACTGACAGCGGTCAGTGTCTAACGGTTTTTGCAATAAATACTCAACCCTCTGAGTCACCGGTTGAAAGCCCGGAACACCAGAGACCCTCCTCCTCTGAACCTTATGACGGCTTCGAGGCCGAAGTCAGCCAGCAGCTTGACAAAGCGGATGCGCTGGAGTCAGAGGAGCAGAGAGCAGCGCTTAGAAGCCTGTTCTATGAGTTTCAGTCCGTCTTATCCAGGGACTCCCTGGACTGTGGACTCACAAACCTGCATACGGTTCGCATTCCAACGAACCCGAATGCCCCTCCTACTTTTGTACGTCAGTACAAGATTCCCCTCGCTGCTTATGAGTCGATCCAGGAGATCCTCGATCAGCTGAAGGAGAAAAACATCAGCAGAGAGTGTAACTCCACTTACAACTCTCCCATCTGGCCGGTTCTGAAACCGACTGGGAAATGGCGTCTCACCATAGAGTATCATGCACTGAACAAACAAGTACCTCTCTCCAGGTGGCCTATGATCCATTTAGATCAGGAGCTAGCCAGAGTCAGAGATGCTCGTTTCTTCTCTACGGTTGACGTAGCCAACGGCTTCTGGACCATGAAGGTTGAGCCGGCGGACCAGTATAAACTGGCTTTCTCCTTTGGAAATCGCCAATATACTTGGAACCGCTGCCCCTTTGGCTACTCTAACTCACCTGCCGAGTTCAACATCTTCCTCCACAAAGCCATGTCAGATGCTGCTTCCAGAGGGAACCTCATATATGTCGATGACATCTTGATGAGGAGTCGAACCTTCGAGGAGCACCTGGCCGAACTCCGTCACGTGCTGCAACAGCTCGCTGACGCCGGAGCTAAATTGGCGATTGTCAAGGGACAGTGGTGTCGAACCAAAGTGGAGTATGTTGGACTGCTGGTTGGCCCTAATGGAGTCGAGCCCCAAGCGGGACGCATTAGAGCCATTCCGGACATCAAAGCCCCAGCTAATCTGACTGAACTCAGGAGCTTCCTCGGAGTCTGCAACTACTCCAGGCAGTTCATTGAGGAGTACGCTGAAACAGCGAGGCCCCTCACTGAGCTGCTTCGGAACGACACACCTTTCGTGTGGGACAGACCCCAAGAACTCTCCTTCCAGTTCCTAAAACAGAAGTTGGCGTCCGCACCCTGTCTGGCTTACCCAGACAAGGATAAAGAGTTCTACATAGAGGCGACTTTCTCCTCTCACTGCCTGAGCGCTGCTTTGAAGCAGAAACACGACCAGGACATGAGAGTTGTGGCATACGCCAGCAAGCCTCTGAGCAAGGTGGAACTCCAGTTCTCAGACTGTGAGAGAGCCCTCCTCTCTACAGTCTGGGCTGTCGAACACTTTCGTAGTTACATCGGTGGACAGAAAGTGATCATTGAAACGTGTCATCAGCCCGTCACCTTCCTAAACAGCCAGCGTCTGCGCGAAGGAAGAGTGTCAAACAGCCGCATTGCAACGTGGATGATGGTGCTCCAAGGATACAACATTGAGGTCAAGTATGGTCAGAACACCAAGCTAGCGCTAGGACAAGGGCTAGCAGGCTGCCAGCACTGTGACTCTGACTCCGTCATGGGCCCCCTGGACACACCTGCCGCAGTCTACCCAAC
This sequence comes from Nothobranchius furzeri, assembly GCF_043380555.1. Taxonomy (NCBI): domain Eukaryota; kingdom Metazoa; phylum Chordata; class Actinopteri; order Cyprinodontiformes; family Nothobranchiidae; genus Nothobranchius; species Nothobranchius furzeri. The sequence goes on along the minus strand of NC_091757.1, from coordinate 176,640 downwards.
CGCATCCAATCATCGCTACTTTGATGAGAATGTTTGCCAAGGGCTTCCGAAAGTTTACACTGACGGATGCGCCTACCTTCACGAAGGCCAGCTCCGTGCCGGGGTTGGAGTCGTTTGGGTGGACTGTGACACCAAGCAACCAAATCACTACCGGTTGGGCCAAAAGTCTAGTCAGTACGCCGAAATTGCTGCAGTGTTGATAACCCTCCAGCAGGCGGCAGCCTTGGACATCACTCAAATCGTCCTTTGCTCTGATTCAAACTACGCTAGACACAGCTTCATCTCTCACTTCCCCATGTGGAAGGAGAACAACATGAAAAATGCCAGGAACAGAGACGTGAAACACTCGGAGTTATTCCTAGCGTGTGATCTGCTCACCACTGAGAAAGGCATAATGGTCTACTGGAAAAAGGTCAAAGGTCACTCCAGGACCCTAGGTCCAGAGAAAGATGGTAATGACGAAGCTGACCGCCTTGCTAAGCTCGGTGCTGACCAGGGAACCTGCTGGGAATTCAAAGACGAGTGGCTTCCACCCAAGGCCGTTCACAAGGTCTGCGCGATTACTCGTCGCCATGCTAAACAGGCAGACGAACCTCGGACCGTTGAGGTACCAGTGTTTCTAGGCAGACAACCACAGGACGTGGACCTAGTCACCATGCAGGAACAAGATCCTGACCTGAAGCTCATCCGCGAGCTTCTCCAAAAGGGCCCGATGTCTAAACAACCATCACCACCTATTGGTGCAAGCCAAGATTTGGTAAACCTGCGTCGTCAACTCACGCACCTGAAACTACAAAACGATTTGTTAGTTTACATGCGTGACGATCACAGCCCGCCGCGCTGGGTTGTTCCACTCGACCACAGAGGAGTGATGCTTGCCTACGCCCACGACACTGCGGTTGGAGGTCACCGCGGAGCAAAAGCTACCCTCGCGTCACTGACAGAAGTAGCATATTGGCCGTCGATGTCCAAGGACGTACACAGCTATGTCCAAGGCTGCCTCATCTGTGCCCAGTTTCAACCCTCCCAGCCGCTTGCTAGAGCACCACTGCAACGCAGGGGAATAACCTTCCCTTGGTCCCACCTGCAGAGCGACTGGGTTGGACCGGTTCCCAAATCGGCAAGAGGAAACAAATATATGCTAACTGTAACTTGCAGTTTCACAAAGTGGGTTGAGTGCCTTCCAGCGCCAAACGATACAGCCGTCACAACCGCTGTACTGCTGATTAACCACGTTTTCAGTCGATGGGGACTTCCACTCTCCATTGACTCTGACCGGGGAACTCATTTCACATCCAGTGTAATGACGTCCCTGTTTGAACTTCTGGGAGTGGAAGTGAGATTCCACCTCCCCTATCACCCACAGTCATCCGGACAGGTCGAACGGATGAACCGCACGGTCGTCTCTATGCTCAAAAAGTACGTCTGCTCCACTGGGAAGGACTGGGACGTCAAGCTCCCTCTGGTCCTGATGGCCATACGGTCCACTCCACAGCGATCCACTGGGGTTACGCCCTTTGAGATGATGACCGGCAGACTGATGACTCTACCACTGCACCTCCTGTATCACCCAGAGGATGTCAGTGTTGCCACCGCCTATACCGCTCATCAGTATGTGGCAGACTTGAAAACACACCTCAGAGCTACGTTCGCGCACGCTCAGAAGAAACTGGAGACCAACGTAGAAGGCGCTAAGGCCTACTACGACCAAAAGACAACCAGCCGCGAATACGAGGTGGGTGACAAAGTATTCTACTTTCGGTTCGCCCAACCGGCACGCAAACCTAAGAAGTTCCTGCCCTGCTGGTCAGGACCATTTGAGATCGTGGCAAAACTCTCTCCAGTTGCATACAGGTTACGCATCACCAAAGCGAGACAGGAGCCTGTCTACAAATGGGTGCATGCAAACCAAATCAAACCCTACGTCAAACCATCCCCGCGGGTACAGAGACCAGACTCCCCGCAGGAGGTAGACGTAGTCGCTACATAGTTCTATGCATGGGAATGGAAAAGGGGGGAAGTGCACGTTTAACCCACTAACATGTACTAACCGACAAAGAACCAAGCCCCCCCGCCGTCATTTTCACTAACCAAGAGAAACTCCTCCTAGAACGCTAACAGGAAGTACTTACTAAAACCTTACAGGGTACTCTTGTAACTGTCAACCTACATTCTGCTCTGATTAATGAATCTCTACGTGCAATCAAGACTTTGTCTGAAACCATACATCAGGATATTGTGTACACATGAGTGGTGAGAGATTTGATGCAGGACCTGCTCAGGGAAGTAAGTTCCACGCTGGACAGCTTGGTTGAAAGTCGTATTTCCCCGTACTTGGTACCACTGGACCTGCTCAAAGATAGCTTGACAGCTGCTACCCCTCTACTGTGCACCTTTCACAAATCCACCTAGCGTACAGCCTAGGCAGTGCAATTCCCATTCACGTTGGAAAAAAATTAGAACTCGGTTTCCTGTTAAACGTTCCCATAATTGTGACACCTCACATCTATAAGTTTAGGTCGATGCTGAACATTGGTATTTGAAAGGACGGTAGGCATTTCCACCTTGAACTAAAAACCTGGCACTCCATCACCTCAACCTCGAACAGCATGATTCGGAGATTGAGATCATGGACGCTTTCCAGGGTTATAACTTTACCATCGATTTAGAAATTGACCAACAATTACTGATTGAAGGAACCAAATTTGCTGAGTTCACACAAAACCCGCGTGAACTTACTTTGACGCCCAAGACGCTACATTGACACAGATTATACGACTTTAATCTGCACATTGGTCGCCCTGGGGATGGGATGGCTCATCACGGCCGTGATAGCTTATTCCGCCTACAGGCGTGTTAATAAACTCCAAGATAAGATGCACTTGCTCACCTACGGTGTGCCTCGTGACCGCGTTCGGGGAGAATCCAAGCGTGAATGTACCACACCTGTCTAAAGGGGGTGAGCAACATTTTCTTTATTATTTTGTAACCCTAAGAGTAGTTCTCACTTTAGTCTACCTCACATTTTTATCTGAGTGTTGCATTATGTCACATTCTTTATAAGCTACACACTGAATGTATGACCTAAGAATGTATTTTATGAGACCTCAAGGTTGCTATGAATTTTCTTGGATGTTATATGTTACATGTTTTTTTTTTGGGTTTTCTGTATTTTTGTTTCTTACTTGGTCACATATTGACTAGTGGTTATGTGCCGGCCCAGCTCAGTCTGTCAATGACTCTGTCTGACGCACCAGCACATTGTAGTACCTCTTAGTTTAATGGTCCTTGTTTTAGCCCAAAGACTGTCCTGATCCGCCCTTTGGACCAAAAAGGGGGGAATCTTGGGACCACATAGGTCAATGCGCGTTTGCGAACAATGGACCTCGTACATCACCGCGTGCTCCATAAACTGAACTGTATGGCCGGCGGTGAGATGCCTTTGTGTCCACTCGTGGAGTTAACCGCCCACCGACCTTCCTCCTTCTACACTACTACCTCTCGCATGGACGACATCATCATTGCATACCACCTGCGTGAGTGGCTTCTTCTCGTTATGCGCGTTGGGGACTATCCCGTTTCCTATCCTCTTTGTGCCTGACAAAGACAAAGACCAAAGGCGCCAGGATCCAAGACAAAGACCAAAAGACAAAGGCGTCCAAGGAGACCAACGTCCTAAGGGACAAACCCACCTGTGCTTCCGACAATCAAGTCGACCTACGTTCATGAGGAACAAACCCATCTGTGCTTCCGACGATCGAGCTTTGGGCGCGATCCCCGAAACCAAAAGGGGGAATGTTGAGGGTCTGACCTCATGAGGAAATTACTATGCAGTGATTTTCTCCAAAATGACTGTGCTTAAATTGCTCTGAAAAGCAAATAATCACATCAGCGCCAAGAAACTTCATTTCCCATGATGCTTTGCACACGGAAGCATTGTGATGACGTCACCGCCTAGTACCAGAAACACGTTCTGCGCATGTGCGGGAAGCCGTGGAGCTTTTCCCGCGAACTAAGACCATAAATCTTCAGCAGAGACAAAGAATCCTCGTTCTTTTGCCCAGGATACCTGGCGGTAAGGACACGCTTATCGAACGCTCCGATTCCCTTGAGCACGCGGAAGCTCTAAGTGCCCAAGTTGAGGACACAGAACGGCGGAGGAAAGCAACAACTCCATCCAGCTCTCAGAGACGCTGTAAGTTGTCAAACTCAGCACAAAAGAAACTTCGTTCTCTTTGTGTCCAGCCCGTGGAGAAACACTCGTGGAGGTAAACAACGGAGAAAGCATCAAACCGACGGACGACGCCAAACTGCGGAGAAACACGGAGAACCGTCAAATCAAAACAGTGAGGGACGCTTCACTGTTCTGGTGATCAGAAACTCATCTCTTTCTCTCATTCTTTCCTTCTCCCGTTTCCTCTATAGTCTTGAATAAGCAATAAACCGCGTCTATTGCTTAAAAAGTAGCTTCGTGCTTTCCTCTTTCGTCCCAAACACGTCAGTCGGGTCATTTTGAAAGAATAAACTGCTTATTGATCATTGTTTGGTATCTTTAAATGTTTTCTGCTTGGCCACGTGGTTAAACTAAAAGATATTATTCGTGATTAATCTTTTGTGTTGTTTCATGATCTTTTGAAATGTTTTGAGTGATTTAAGGTTAAGTTACTACTGATTCTAAGTGCTTTGGAAGTTAAAGTGCAAGTTGCCACCCACACTTTAGCCAGACAAAGGGGTCAGCCATCTTGTATTCAAGACTCCATTTTGAATCCATACACACACACACACACACACACACACACACACACACACACACACACACACACACACACACACACACACACACACACACACACTACTCCTTTGTGAGAACAAAGGACCCCATTCATACATCCTCCATCACATGCAAACACATCCATCTTCAATCATATCACACGGTTATTATTCATCTATTCCACTGTTTATTCATTTGACAAATTGTTAATTAAATGTTATAAAATTCAGATTTTTGTGTCCAGTAGCTTTGTTGTGTCGAAGAGAAGTCTCTGCTCCGAGGATTCTACGAACTTCAAGAAAGACTGATAAGAGTTTTGGATTCATTTCCCTTTCTAATTAAAGGGTGGTGCCCCGAAGATATCTAAGAATATCTTAATTAATTAATAAATCAGTAAATAGTTCCATATTTACAGAATTTATTGAAGAATCCAAAAGTAAGTTAAAGCTTACGAATTGTTCGCTCCTAATAACCCCAACAGCATGATGTAGCCACATGCCAGCAATGCAACTTAAAAAATGACTGCAGCATTGAAATATTTAACAGATGAAAGTAGCCGACTACAAATAAATTCTAGAAGCCATTTGCTGTCATAATCCTTCTCTGTAGAGCGAGCAGCAAAACACCCTTCATTTTACACACACTCCATGTCATGCATCACAGCCACAAGTGAGTGTGTGTGTGTGTGTGTGTGTGTGTGTGTGTGTGTGTGTGTGTACGTCTGCATCTACTGTCTCTGCATGTAAAGCTTCATTATTTCATAAGGATCGTTTCACGTGAATGCTTTTCCCAAATGCGGTACTAAAAAATAATCATTTAGAAAAAACTTTCTTTCCACATTCCCTTTAAATGAGCATCTGTGCCAACGCTGAGACTGATTGTGGCTGGCAGCCTTCCTGAAAGCATAATCATTAAAAAAAAGGAGGAAACAGTTTCCATGAGCAGCTTTTCCTCACTCTGTTGGAGCACATTGTGCTGCAGCAGTAGGGACCGGTGCGTGTCATAAAGGTAGAAAGATTTTCCACTTAAAAATATCAGTTTACACTCCAAACTCCAAAACGGAAGTTTAACAAGAAGCTGGTGGAGGAGGAGGGACGGGTCTGGGAAACAGCAGTCTTTACACTTTGTAAGCAAAACATGAATTATGAAAAACAGACCCTAGATTCCCCCGCAGGGCATCATTAGAAATGGGGGTGCACATAAAAACATGAAGAGTCCCTTGCAGCATGCAGACTTGGTAATTATCTGGAGAGAAGAGTTTGAGGACACGATCAGGGACAAAATACCCTCCAAGCCACAGAATGTGCTGTCTACTGTCTAAAGCTCTGACCACATCACTGCAAAGCAGGTGTGTGTGTGTGTGTGTTATGTGTGCGGGCATGCATGCGTGTGTGTGTGTGTGTGTGTGCGTTATGTGTACGTGCATGCATGTGTGTGTGTATTATGTGCGTGTGCATGCATGCGTGTGTGTGTGTGTGTGTGTGTGTGTGTGTGTGTGTGTTATGTGTGCGTGCATGCATGCGTGAATGCATGCGTGTGTGTGTATTATGTGCGCGTGCATGTGTGCATGTGTGTGTATTATGTGCGCATGCATGCGTGTGTGTGTGTGTTATATGTGCGTGCATGCATGCGTGTGTGTATTATGTGCGCGTGCATGCATGTGTGTGTGTGTGTGTTATGTGCGCGTGCATGCATGTGTGTGTGTGTGTGTGTTATGTGTGCGTGCATGCATGTGTGTGTGTGTGTGTGTGTTATGTGTGCGTGCATGCATGTGTGTGTGTGTGTTATGTGTGCGTGCATGCATGTGCGTGTGTGTTTTATCCCAAATAATCAGTAAAGCTAGGCAAACACAACAATGTTGTGATCCACCTTGGATGAAGCCTCCTCTCAGAGTGATATAAGCACAAGGAATAAATAAGACGTCCAGACTGTATCCCAATAATTACAGTGTTAATCTGAGTAATGGAACATTTACTATGTGTTAACAGTTGTGCTTGTTTTAATTTTCCATGAAATTCTTTCAAAATATATATTATCCAGAGAAGCAATGCACAATCCAACTTCATTAAGTTTAAAAGAGAAAATAACTCTCCATTTGCTCGTCTTTTGACTGGTCGTCCTGCTAGTTAACATTGCTTTGAGGATCATTTTCAAGACCACCATTAATAAAGTTAGAGTAGTTAATAGTTATAAAAGAAGAAGGGGAGATATTAGGGATCACCTAAATGTAGATGTTAAATATAAATATCATTATTGTCTTTTAGCTTTTCTATTTCCAGATAATACTCAGTACATGAGCAGAACCCAGGAGCGAGTTGGCAGCACCACCAGAGGATCCAAGCACCATCTGCTGGTTGACAGAGCCATTGCCTGAGACCAGACACACTAGCCTGTGCACTTCCTGGATTGAAAACATTTTTCTTTCCTCCAACTCAGTGCCGCACTTCCTGCCTAGACATCGAATAAAAATCAACTGCAAGTCAAATGTGGCATATAACAAGGTGATGCTCTGTTGCTGCTGTTGTGCATAGGCCTTGACCCCCTAAGCCAGATCATCACCATATCTAAATGGATGACATCACGCCATATGCCAAGAATGGCTGACACATAAACTGACTAACTGATCCACATTCCCAGAATCTACAGCAAAGGCATCGTATTGCCATTTGACTGGAAAAACATTGCAGCATGATATCCAGGAGAAGTAACCTGATAACAACAGAAGGGAACACAACAGTTGCAGTAACCTTGCTATTCTGGTGGCAATAGGCAATCACAATGAGGCTTCAAGGAATCAGCCACAATCAAGTGGCTCCAAAGATTACAGCAGATTCTGAAGAGTCATCTGAACGGTTAAAACAAAATCCTTACCTTGCTACCCTGCTGAAAAAAAACAGCATAGAGCAGCATATGTCTTACCAGCATATGTTGTGTTTTGGTTAAGGTTAGGGTCAGCTGGTGCAGCAGCATACCAGCACCAAAACACAACCAGCTATGCTGGTCTATGCTGCTCTTTTCATCAGGGTAGTCCTCAGACACTCTGCTAGTGTTAATGCCTGATCAAAGGAAGAGATAGAAGCTACTGACATTGAGACAAGATTGCAAATGATAATGCTCTGAAGGGGGTTCGCTCTAAATCATCGACATAAATATACTGGACATCTCCTTTCCATAGGCTCCAATAATAAGTTTTTGTGCTAAAATGGGAGGTGGCCACCACCGCCATTTTGACCGTGTCACAGGTTCCGTCAAGCCCAGACAATTCCAAAAAAGGGAAGAGAGGCGGACCTGAGGGTGGGGCTGCAAGGATGGGATAACTGACGACACCCGGTCGAACTAGCTACAAGCTAACCTGAAGCTAATGCGGAGGTGGGAGCCGAGCTAACGGATGTAGCCACCTAGCTACAACCGGAGCTGTGGAACACCCATCGACCGCATGGAGTTCAGGTGGAGGTTTGCGGCGCTTTTTCACGAGAAGTACCTTTCTGTGAATAAAAAATATTAAATCGGTAAGTTTATAAGTTATTTCCGTAATGAAAATATATTTTGCTTTGAGCAAGTTTTCACTATTTTTCACGTACCGTATTTTCAGGACTATTACTAAGTCGCTCCTGAGTCGCACCAGCCATCAAATGTATAATGAAGAAGAAAAAAACATATATACGTCGTATTTTGGGGGGAAATTTTATTTTTCTTACAAAATCTGAGACAAAGCTTTTCACATTGCAAGACAAGTACCGGTAACAATAACCGAATAATGCGCTGCAGCAGCGCGCCACGGTCTCCAGCAGAGGAAGGCGGTGTTTGAAACCCTCCCAGCGGGACAGGGGAACTCATTCTTGGGTCGGAGTCGGCCCACAGCAGCGCGGTGTAGCCTACATATTTTGTTATATAAGTCGCTCTGGAAGTAGCAGGACCGGCCAGACTATGAAAAAAGTGCCATTTATAGTCCGGAAAATACGGTAGTTATTAGTATTTGAGATAAATTAGCAGGCTAAATATATTTCATATATTTCTAAAACTTAATGCTTGTTTGTATCTTGTACAGCCAAGTAGCCTTTATTCTGGACTCAGTACAATTCACCAAAAGTAAAGAGACATTATACAGATGAAGTAAGCACAAGATAACTTACTGGAAGAAACAGAATTATTATCATGAGAACCAGAACAAGAGAGCCTGATAACAGTCGTGAAAATAACAGTAAAAAAGTATGTATGTATAATAGAAATAAAAATATATTAGAATTAGTGTAGCTCACTGTGATCCAAACAATAAATCAGCCATAGCTGATTAGCAATGATGAAATGAGGTCTGGGAGTTTTTAAGTTTCATTCTTTTATTACATTTTTTTCTTAGATCTGTTACAAGGTCACCATGGCAGCCTGTGTGTCTCCAACATCAGCTACACAACGCAGCAAGTGTAAGTTCCAAATACCTGTCTTGACCACTTCATGTATGGTTTTGTACTTTAAACAGCTAGGCCAAACCTGTTATTTTTTTCTCCAAAGCCATTTGGATCATTGGAGACAGCTACGTGAGGCGTGGTGCCCAGAGAGCTGCAGAGACTCTCCTGGTTCGGTTGGGGTGGACTGAGGTGGAAAGACCTTCTCCCCTTCTTTTTCAACTCCATGCATGGAAGAGCAGCTCCTGATGTCCTTCTAATCCACGGTGGCGGCAATGACATGGGGGTGGTCAGCAGTGTGAATCTGGTGAACATGAAGGAGGACCTGCACCGGCTTCACCTTCTACACCCTCATATCACACTGTTGGGAACTGTTCTTCCTTCACAACCCAATGTTCCACTCACTCTGCAGCTCTCTGGGCCCCTTTTATTACTTTAAGTACAGTGGGGCAAAAAAGTATTTAGTCAGCCACCGATTGTGCAAGTTCTTCCACTTAAAATGATGACAGAGGTCAGTAATTTACATCATAGGTACACTTCAACTGTGAGAGACAGAATGTGAAAAAAAAATCCATGAATTCGCATGGCAGGATTTTTAAAGAATTTATTTGTAAATCAGGGTGGAAAATAAGTATTTGGTCACTTCAAACAAGGAAAATCTCTGGCTCTCACAGACCTGTAACATCTTCTTTAAGAAGCTTTTCTGTCCTCCACTCGTTACCTGTATTAATGGCACCTGTTTGAACTCATTATCTGTATAAAAGACACCTGTCCACAGCCTCAAACAGTCAGACTCCAAACTCCACTATGGCCAAGACCAAAGAGCTTTCGAAGGACACCAGGAAAAGAATTGTAGACCTGCACCAGACTGGGAAGAGTGAATCTACAATAGGCAAGCAGCTTTGTGTGAAAACATCAACTGTGGGAGCAATTATCAGAAAATGGAAGATATACAAGACCACTGATAATCTCCCTAGATCTGGGGCTCCACGCAAGATCTCATCCCGTGGGGTCAAAATGATCATGAGAACGGTGAGCAAGAATCCCAGAACCACACGGGGGACCTGGTGAATGACCTGCAGAGAGCTGGGACCACAGTAACAAAGGTCACCATCAGTAACACACTACAACGGCAGGGAATCAAATCTTGCAGTGCCAGACGTGTTCCGCTGCTGAAGCCAGTGCATGTCCAGGCCCGTCTGAAGTTTGCCAGAGAGCACATGGATGATACAGTAGAGGATTGGGAGAATGTCATGTGGTCAGATGAAACCAAAGTAGAACTTTTTGGTATAAACTCGGCTTGTCGTGTTTGGAGGAAGAAGAATACTGAGTTGCATCCCAAGAACACCATTCACCTACTGTGAAGCATGGGGGTGGGAACATCATGCTTTGGGGCTGTTTTTCTGCTAAGTGGACAGGACGACTGATCCGTGTTAAGGAAAGAATGAATAGGGCCATTTATCGTGAGATTCTGAGCCAAAACCTCCTTCCATCAGTGAGAGCTTTGAAGATGAAACCTGGCTGGGTCTTCCAACACGACAATGATCCCAAACACACCGCCCGGGCAACAAAGGAGTGGCTCCATAAGAAGCATTTGAAAGTCCTGGAGTGGTCTAGCCAGCCTCCAGACCTCAACCCCATTGAAAATCTGTGGAGGGAGTTGAAAGTCCGTGTTGCTCGGCGACAGCCCCAAAACATCACTGCTCTCGAGAAGATCTGCATGGAGGAATGGGCCAAAATACCAGCTACTGTGTGTGCCAACCTGGTAAAGACCTATAGTAATCATTTGACCTCTGTTATTGCCAACAAAGGTTATGTTACAAAGTATTGAGTTGAATTTTTGTTATTGACCAAATACTTATTTTCCACCCTAATTTACAAATAAATTCTTTAAAAATCCTGTCATGTGAATTCATGGATTTTTTTCACATTCTGTCTCTCACAGTTGAAGTGTACCTATGATGAAAATTACTGACCTCTGTCATCATTTTAAGTGGGAGAACTTGCACAATCGGTGGCTGACTAAATACTTTTTTGCCCCACTGTATTTTTTAAATGTCCCGACACTTTGTGTCCTGGTATTTTATAAAATGTGATGTAAAAAAATAAATGGTTTTGCTCAATTACTGGAATTTCTTTGGTTAAGACAACAATGGAAGGAAGAATCATTTATGCCAAGTTGTTTCTACAGCAGGCCTGTTTTAAGTCCAACAGTTTCTTAGCAGTCAATAGAAATGTGTTCTTTATTAACTTTACTTGGTTTAAAAATCTTACTAAAATAAACAAAGTGCTGTATTTCAAAACCAAATCATACTTGTTATGTCAATATTAGCTTTGTAGATATTTTTTACAGATAGATATTTGTGTGCTAAAAAAAACTTAAATAATTTGTCATTCTTTATTGAAAAACAACAAAATACCGGTATACAGAAAGTGTCGGAAAATGATAATGTGAAAGTATTGCTCTTTAAATGTAATACTATTTATCTTTAAAAAGAAAAACTCTAAAAATGTCCTGTACAGTAAAATGACAGAAGAAAGGTGGTCTGTCTGTCAGAATGTGCTGAACAGATTTGCTCTATCAAGAGGAGCCTTTTGTGTACGAGTTTATGTTATTGTAATATTGGTTTGGGTCATGTATCGCCACATTAGCATGTAAATGCTGAACCAATCTGGAATAAAGAGGGATGCTGACCAGTAGAGGTGGTTCACCACACTTTGCTTCCACAGTCTCACATCCTGGGTCGTCTTTCTCTTCCCCAGCTCTTCTTCTTTTCTTACCGATTCATGGAGAGCCAAATAGACCCACATTTAAAATAGAAGAAAAAATATCCTGTAATATTCACTATATACACCCCCCAAAGATTACCTTTTCCCATGTGCCGGGGTCAAAGTAGTGACTGATTTCTTTTTTTTCCTCCCGCAAATACTTCTGCACTCCTGTGTGGCGGTCAGTCACAACTTGCTGCACATCGACCCCCCTCTCCAAAAGTGTGCTCAGACTTCGCACAAATCCCTCCTTCTCCATTCGCACACTATTTCCAACTTCATTGCTCTGAAAATAAACACAAGTCTCCATTGATCTGTGAACCATGAAATGCATTGGAATCATCAGGTAATGTTGTACCTGTACGAGTTGGATATCAATAACTTTGTTTCTTTTGAGATCCATCATGGTGTAGCTGCCATATTTGGCTGAGTGTCCTTCAGAAATGCAAGTTATTACTTAATTTACATTTGATAGCAAAGGAATAAATAAATTTAAACGTATTCACCAGGTGAATCAGCTCGCATGTCACCACCAAGAGTCACAGGTCCAGATTCAGTAGCCTCCTGGATGAAATCAGCTTGCTGTAGCTGCCACTGCCAGCTCACTGTTGGAATTAGTAGCTTTGCCTGATGTCGATAGAATGTCTGCTTGGACAGTCCCTGCACATTGAAGGCACCCAGGAACTAAAATATGAAAAGTTACGTCATGAAATGAGATGCACAGACCTTATCAAAACTAACCTAAACATTTTTGGCCTATACCTTAGAAATCTGGCTAAATGATGAGCCAGACTTTCTGGAAGATGAATTTCCATCATGGTCCCTGTGTCACAAGACCCACAGCAAATGGGAGCTCTAAACTGGGTGGCTATATAAAAAACTAAGAAACAGCACATTTATAAATGTTTAAAAGAGCATAAAATCACGTGTGACAATAATCTGCAAAACAAATTAAAACTAGAAGGTAATAATAAAATGTTTACATGGACGATTATTAAAAATAATTCACCTTTGCTACGGGTAAGGCTTCACGTCAGGCTGGACAAGTGCATTCTTTCTGACTACTAAATCAGTCTGACAGCCAATGTCTTGGGTAGATTTAGCCTGAAAAAAAAAATAGAAGCACATTGTTGTTGGAGTTTATGAAGTCAGATAATATACAAAAGAAACTGTCCTATATAGGCGCTTTATAACATTCCTAGTGTGTGTGATCGTTATTATAACGTAAAAGTCAGTCACATATGATGTGGAGAGCCTGAAATGCAACCTCCTGAACAGAATTCCTTACAGAACCGGGTCACGCTGTGCTGGGTTTCACGCTGTAATGATGTCTGTCAACTAGTGCTGCATTAGTTAGAGTCACTGTTGCAGAATCAACTGACACAAAAACAACCCGAATTTTCTCCGAGCCTGACAATAATAGTCATGTGGACCGTTTCGTCGGCCAGGGCTTCAAGATATGTTCCGATTCGCCGCTGATTCTAACCTTACATCCCATTCCACATTTGCGAACTTGATAAATTAGCCCGAAGGCAGTGCAGACTGATATTAGCTAAATTAAGTGAACCACGTCTCTCAAACTTTGCATTTAGGCAGGGAATTGAGCTGCAGTATTTCTGTGGTCAGGTCTCTCTACGAGTCAGAGAGCTCCACAAGCGGTCAGCCCGTGCAGCAGCTAGTAGGCGCTGCATCGGTCAGACATGCACCGGGCTGACCGCTGGGGAGAACCGGATGGAAGAATGGAACACAGAATTGTCCCTCCAAGAGCTCTGTCATATTTCAACCCATTTTTATGTTAAATGCACTGGGTTTTACCATTGTACCTGTAGCGTCTCAAGTCTCCCCATAAGTCTTCTTGACTCCCAAGTCTCAGGTCTTCTAGTCACGAGAGTTCCGGTCTCCCAGACACAAGTGTTCCGGTCTCCCAGGTCTCAAGAGTTCCAGTCACAGTCCCCTTCTCCAGAGACCCTTCCTCGGCCTTCTAGGCTTGTCTGGTCCCGTCTCCTGGTTCCCCGTCGCCGGCCCCCTAGACTTCTCAGGTCCCGCCTCCTGGTCCCCCGTCGCCGACCCCCAAGACTCCTCTGGTCCCGCCTCCTGGTTCCCCGTCGCCAGCCCCCTAGACTTCTCTGGTCCCGCCTCCTGGTTCCCCGTCACCGGCCCCCAAGACTCCTCTGGTCCCGCCTCCTGGCTCCCCGTCACCGGCCCCCAAGACTTGCCCGGTCCCGCCTCCTGGTCCCCCGTCGCCGGCCCCCAAGACTCCTGGTTCCCCGTCGCCATTCCCCAAGACTTGTCCGGTCCCGCCTCCTGGTTCCCCGTCGCCTGCCCCCTAGACTTCTCTGGTCCCGCCTCCTGGTTCCCCGTCACCGGCCCTCACGACTCCTCTGGTCCCACCTCCTGGTTACCCGTCGCCGGCCCCCAAGACTTGCCCGGTCCCGCCTCCTGGTTCTCCGTCGCCGGCCCCCCAGAGTCCCCTGGTCACTGGTCCCTCCTCGCCCACCCTTGTGGGTTGTTTTTTGTCTGGGCCCTCCTCTCCTGCCCTGTGGTCTCTCGTGTCCTGTTTTGTCTTTGCCTTTTGTTTATGTTTTTGTCTTGTTCTGGCTTTGTGCGTCTAGTATCCGCCCTTGGGGGGGGGGGGGGGGGGGTGGTACTGTCATTGTCATGTTCTGTGTCCCTTTGTTCCCCAGCCCCTCCAGTTCCCACTCCAGGTTCTCCTTTTGTGTTTTATGGCGCCCTCATGTGTCCTTTGTCTGCGTCTTTCCCTGTGTGTCTCCTAATGTTTCTCCATCCTTCTCTGGATTCCCTTTTGTGTTCTCTTAGCGCCCTCATGTGTCCTTTGTCTGCATCTTTCCCCATGTGTCTCCTAATGTTTCTCCATCCCTCTCTGGATTCCCTTTTGTGTTCTCTTAGCGCCCTCATGTGTCCTTTGTCTGCATCTCTGTTGTGTGTCTTAAGTTGTAGCCCCAGCCTCTTGTTCCCCAGTTCATTGTATGTGTGTATGAGTTTGTGTGTGTCAGTATGTGTATGTGTTTGTGTGAGTTCTTCCCTTAGTCTTTAGGTTTAGTTTTGTGTTTTATATAGTGTTAGGTTTATTTGCCCTCCACTGGTTCTCTTCCCCATCCAGATAATTGTTGTCACCTGCCTTCCCTCCAGCCTTACTCCACACACCTGCTTCCTGTTTCCCTAATTGCTCCTCCCTGTCTATATAAGCCCTCCTTGTCTCATTGTTCTTGTCGGTCCAGTGTTGTTTGTTCATGCGTGTTTTGTCCCGTCTCTCCCGTTCCACCATTATACCATTTTTATTTTTTCATCCTTGCCGGCTTTCCTGCCTCCTGAACCCTCCACCACACTTGGTCCACCATCTCCACCCTCACATCATGATATTTTCATATTTACTTTGCTTCCTATCGGCTGCAGTGGCTGTCAGCGCCAGGCTGCTATGCAGATCAGTGACAGCAGGTGGCAGTAATGCACCACTCACCGCACGCGCGCACAGGGAAAAACAACATAGATGTTTCATTTAAAGTTATTTGCTCAGTAACTAGCTTGGATGCTCACACTTGCTAATAAAACGAGGATGACTTGCAAACACGAGTGAGTAAATGAAGATGGCTTTGTCAAACATACGTAAAGTTGTCTATGAAAATCGGACATTTAAAGATGAATGGATTGAAGCTTATGCCTTTATTTTGCCTCCGTCGGGTGTACGGTGTCACACCCTGTCCTGTCTCCCTGTTTAGTTCAGCTCTGTGTCTCGTTAATTACTCCCACCTGCCTCTTGTTTCCCAATCGCCTTAGCTCCCGGTCCTCCTGTATTTAATCCCCGTCTGTTTCAGTGTCCAGGGTGTGTTAATAAATCGATGTCCGAAATCCTCACCTGTCTGCCTGTCTTCCTCCCCGCGTGTGGATCCTTGCCTCACCTCGCCACACGCCGTGACAGAATGACTCGAACAATTAAAGGATCCAGCAGGGAGTACCTGCTCCTGTGGCTTACCCCAACCCACCAGCCGGATTCTCCTTCTCCAGCTCCAGTTCCGTCTCGCCGCAGACAGCGTCCCCGACCTTCTGCCTCAGCGTTCCTCGCCGCTCTTCCGGAACCAGACGGGAGTTTGGATGGGGAGACGCTCCTGGATCGCTCCGGCTTCGAGGACACGAGGCTGGCTATCTGCTCCCCCGGAGTCGGTCCACGGCGTGGGGAAAGACGCTGGAATCCACCGCAGCCCTGTGTCCCTGGACGGAGCTGCAACCTCGCCGCTGCCCCTGCTCGGCGTAGTTGTCTGGACATGTCCCCCGCCAGCCCAGCGGTTCCCTCTCCGTCCGAATTGGTGCCTGCAGGTGGAGGAGCTGCGCTCGCAGCCCAGTGGGCGGACCTCGCCAGTCTACAAGCTGAGATAGCCCAGGTTCATCAGACCATCGAACTCAATGACCTCCAGCTGGATGATCTGCTCGCTGAACTCCGCGAGCTCCAGCTGGACGATCTGCTCGCTGAGTTCCAGCTGGACCACCTGCTCGCTGAGCTCCAGCTGGACGAGCTGTTCGCGGCTCCGGCTGGACGCAGCCGCTTGGACCCGTCCCCGGTCGGACCAGCTGTCCCGCCTCCGGTCCGATCTGCTCCTCTGTCATCTGTAGGAGGTGGAGCAACACCCACAATCCAGCCGACTGAACTGGCCAGTCAACGGGCTGAGCTGGTCCGGCTTCAACAGAGCGCCCGTTCTAATCAGCTCCGACTGGACGCTCTGTGCTCCCTGTCTTCAGCACTAGCACTACTCGTTCACTCAAGGCCTGTTCCAGCGGGGGTCCAGAAGCAGACGGTGCGGGCCCAGAAGCAGATGGTACCCACCCAGAAGCAGACGGTGCGGGCCCAGAAGTAGACGGTGCAGGTCCAGAAGCAGACGGTACCAGCCCAGAAGTCGGCGGTTCGGAGACCGGCGGTCCAGAAGCCGGAGGACCCGAAGCCGATGGAAGTCGACACCCCTGGGCCAGAAGTCAACGCCCCCGGGCCAGAAGTCGACGTGTCTGAAGCCGTCTCCCAAGTCGGCTCGTCTGAAGTCGCCTCCCAAGTCGGCTCGTCTGAAGTCGCCTCCCAAGTCGGCTCGTCTGAAGTCGCCTTCCAAGTCGGCTCGTCTGATGATGTCGCCTCCCAAGTCGGCTCGTCTGACGACTTCGCCTCCTCTGAAGTGGACGCCTCCTCTGATGACGTCGCCTCTCTGATGACGTCGCCTCCTCTGAAGTGGACGCCTCCTCTGATGACGTCGCCTCCTTTGAAGTCGACGCCTCCTCTGTAGTCAACGCCTCCTCTGATAACGTCACCTCCTCTGATGTCGTCGCCTCCCCTGAAGTCGACGCCTCCTCTGATGACGTCGCCTCCTCTGAAGTCGACGCCTCCTCTGATGTCGTTGCCTCGTTTGAGGTCGCCTCGTCTGAGGATGCTCTCTGCACTTCAGGTGTCGACGCTCCTTCCAGTCCAACGTTTCCACCGTCACCGGTTCTGATGGTGGTTCTGAAGGTCGCTCCGGCCCAGCCTGCAGAGACGTTGTCACCGGCCCAGCCTGCAGAGACTTTGTCACCAGCATAGCCTGCAGAGACTTTGTCACCGGCACAGCCTGCAGAGACTTTGTCACCGGCCCAGCCTGCAGAGACTTTGTCACCGGCCCAGCCTGCAGAGACGTTGTCACCGGCCCAGCCTGCAGAGACTTTGTCACTGGCCCAGCCTGCAGAGACTTTGTCACCGGCCCAGCCTGCAGAGACTTTGTCACCGGCCCAGCCTGCAGAGACTTTGTCACCAGCATAGCCTGCAGAGACTTTGTCACCGGCACAGCCTGCAGAGCTCCTCTATCGTAGACGCAGGCCCCCAAGGGTCCGTCCTCGCCTCCTCCTATGCCGCAGACGCAGGCCCCAAGGGTCCATCCTCGTCTCCTCCTCTGCCGCAGACGCAGGCCCCCAAGGGTCTGTCCTCGTCTCCTCATCTGCCCCAGGCGCAGGCCCCCAAGGGTCCGTCCTCGTCTCCTCATCTGCCCCAGGCGCAGGCCCCCAAGGGCCCGTTGTCTCCTCCTCTGTCCCAGGTGCAGGTGGTCCCTGCAGCCTCTCTGGCAGTCCCTCGGTTCTTCTGGGCCCTCCCTCCGGGTCCCCCTCCTCCCGCCCTGCTCCTTGGTCCTGTGGGCGTCTGGGATCCGCCCTTTGGGGGGGGGGGGGGGGGTACTGTCACACCCTGTCCTGTCTCCCAGTTTAGTTCAGCTCTGTGTCTCGTTAATTACTCCCACCTGCCTCTTGTTTCCCAATCACCTTAGCTCTCGGTCCTCCTGTATTTATACCCTGTCTGTTTCAGTGTCCAGGGTGTGTTAATAATTTGATGTCTGAAATCCTAACCTGTCTGCCTGTCTTCCTCCCCGCGTGTGGATCCTTGCCACACCTCCGCTCACCTCGCCACACGCCGTGACATACGGCCAGTCTGCCTTATATGTTCTGAAACAGTCGGACTAATAAAAAGTGGAAATCTGAAGAGACATTATGAAACCAAACATAAGCACTTCCACCAAAACGTTCCGCCTGGGTCTGAGGTTAGGACACGAAGAATAAATGAACTGCGGGGACAGTACGAGAGCTACCCGGTTAATAACTCAGTCTCTTACCGCACAACAGCGAGCATATGAGTGTTCACTGTGAGTACAGTGGATTTTGGGAAAACATTAAAAGCCTTTCACGGATTCAGAAATGATCAAGGAGTGAATGGAAGCCGTGGCAGAAACACTTCTGGATGGAAAAGAAGGACAACAACTGAAAGAAAAGGTCAGGCAAATTCCCATGTCAGCCACAAGCACAACAAGGAGAGCAGAAATTTTATCCCAAGATGCACAGACCCAGCTTGACTGTGCTATTCAGAGTGCTCCGTGCATATCGTTAGTAGCTGATGAATCAATAGATGTGAACGACCATGCCCAGCTTCTGGTATATGTGAGATTCTATCATGAGGACAGTAAAGGTTTTGTGGAAGATCTTTTAGGCATCACAGCACTAAAAACACACACCAGAGGGGAGGATATTTACTCAGCAATTAAAGAAATGTTGACTGAAAGAGGGATTCATCTGAAAGATGTTGTCTCTGTTACTACTGATGGGGCACCTTTAATGATAGGACGAGAAAACGGTGCAGTTAGTCGACTAAAAGAGGACAAACCGGACCTGTTGTCATATCACTGTATTATTCATGTGTCTGTGTTCCTCCCTCTCAGAGGAATATGGTGAGGTAATGAACACAGTCACTAAACTTGTTAACTTTCTCCGTGCTTCTTCATCTCATCAGCATTGTCGGCTTTGTGAATTTTTAGCAGAGGTGAATGCAGAGGCCATTGACTTACTCTTGCATTCCAATGTTAGGTGGCTAAGCAAAGGCAGAGTGCTTGCACGCTTCTGGGCTCTACGACACGAAATTCAACAGTTTTTGTCACAACAACAAAGTAACAAGGCCAGTGTTTTTTTGCTGTTTCTGGAGGCTGAGAAACATGGACAAAGTAGCATTTGTTCTTGACATCACAGGGCATCTCAATGATCTGAATTTGAGATTACAAGGAAAGAACAACTCTGTGTGTGATTGATTTAAAATCTTTGGA
The DNA here is from genome assembly GCF_043380555.1 of Nothobranchius furzeri. NCBI lineage: Eukaryota > Metazoa > Chordata > Actinopteri > Cyprinodontiformes > Nothobranchiidae > Nothobranchius > Nothobranchius furzeri. The sequence goes on along the minus strand of NC_091757.1, from coordinate 157,093 downwards.
CTCAGGATAAATTTGGTGATGGAGGTAGGGGACCTCTTGCTGTTTTAGTTGGGGACCCCTGTTCTACACTGTCTGAAACGCATGTGTGAAGATGGACATAAAGATGTTTTTTAGACCAAAAGTACGGCGACAGAACCCCAGCTTTGATGATACTGGTGTTGACTCAGGTTTGTGAGTCTTATTAGAAAATATTTGTTGTGCTGCTGGTTTGCCAAAGGTTAGCTTATCAGGTACAGTTGTTGGAGAAAGAAACGGAATATTTACTATCATCTCACACTAAACACTAACAGGAACAATACTCTGCCCAGAAAATGCTTAATATGTAGCTTCAGATTAAAAATTATGTGGTACAAGACAAATATATATGATGTTGACTAGTGTGTGTGTCTGTGCGTGCACGTGTGTGTGTATGCGCGCGCACGCATGTTTGTGTTAAGCCCCGGATCTTCTTCAGTCTTAAATCCGCCCCTGTCCAGCTGGCTGCTGGGTTGTCAGTTTTTCTCCTTTCAAAACAAAGGACGGAGGGACGTAACTACTGTCTATCATCAGTGAGGGTGGGGGTGCTGTGTCTCCTGTGAGCTATAATGCTGCAGCACTGACAACTGTAATTTGACAAAGTTGTTTAAAGTGGTTGCAGTAATCACATTTTACCACAGGGTGTCATTTTCACATAATGCACCTTTAACATATAGCAGCAGAAGGATCCTGGGTCACCATCACTACAAGCAACTAAGAGTAAGTAGAGCAAGGGTGAATGTGTTTACTCCTCTTCCTCATTCTCTCATACAGCTTTTTATTTAGTCCCGACTCCAGGTTCTCTCTGCCAGGTTATCCTGTGGGGGTGAGTGCCAGGGAGGCTGGGGGCAGAGGGTTTTCGGGTTGTCTGAGTCTAAAAGGAACACCAAATGTGAAGGCCAGATGTACCCACACACTCATATAAAGCGCAGCGATGAAGGGTTTAATAGAAAGCAGCCATTCCTAACAACTTATGACTGACAACATTGAAACACCAGGCCCTGTAAAGTTGAAGATATGGAAACTGCCAAATTCAAAAAATAAAACAGCCCTGAAAATACGCTAAAGTGAGAGGATGCGCGTGTGTTTCAGTGAATGGATCCATACAAATGCTGATGCCTGATCAAACGTTTCTGACGTGTCTTCATATAAACTTCACTATTTCCATGCTAGAATAGGATTTTTTCAAATCATAATCGGGCTTTCAAATTAAATGTCTAAATAAAAGCTTTAGATTGCTAGTCTGTTCAGTGAATAAATGTCAGATTCTGGATAATATGGTGCAATGCTGTAGATGGCTGGCAGAATAAACTTAGTTGAGACACAAACGGAAATCATATTTGTCACTTTTGTTATCTCATTACAAATTTACTTAAGATAGGCCAGATTTAGTAGCTGAGATCCGTCCTTACCCTGTACGGTTTGTCACTGACATGGTGCTGACTGGTCACTTCACATGTCAGCAGTGAACCAACACCCCGACGCCTGGATGTTGTGTTCTGTTGTTGCACTACCACCTACAAACACTTGATGTTGCTATAGTGTCTGTGTTCCATATTCAACCTTTAAAGTGACTGTGTGTATTTTACACAGCAATACCGGGCAGTACATACCTAAATCACTGCAAGCAAGCATTATTTTTGTGTCCAAGTAAGACCTTACCAACAGATAGCTATTAGGGTCAAAAATCCCTGGGAGTGCAACATCCAGAAAAATAACAAGAACATCAGATTCCCTTTAATCAGTGGCAATGAGATAAGAGGTAAATGTGTAAAACAACAACGTTTATTAATGGTGAAAGTTTTTTAACTCTCTAGTTGTGTCTGAGTGAATACGTAACGGTTACATAATCTCTGCATTCCATGAAACCAGTAATGAATATGTTAAAATGAGTTTTTAATACGTCTCTCCTGAACAGTAGACCATTGTCCTGAGGCTAGCACAATGGCTTGCTTAGCAGCTAGCTACTGAGCTAATGTCTGGTTAAAACCAACTTAAAAAGTGGCTTAACTTACAGATTAACTAAGAAAAGATAAAATATATTATCAATACTCACTTTAGATCCTCAGTAGACACCACAGACAGCAGAAACAACGTGTTTGGGGCTCAAAATTCATGTTGTTGACCAGGTGGAAAAAAAAAGTCTTGGAGGCTACATCACTTCCGGGTCACTGAACTGTCACTCAAAAGAAACCACTGTCCTATGGGAGGGGACTTCTCAGAAGTCCCACCCACCCGAAAGGGTTGTGTCAGAATTGCAACCAAAAACTCAGGGGTTGCAAAGGAGAAAGCCAGACAGTGTAAGTGCAAATCTGGTAGTGAGAGCAAAGCTCTGAGCGGCGAGAACTAAACTAAGGAAACTGATAACAAAAACACATAGAGGCAAACAGAAAAAGGAAACATACTTTGTTACTCGTTTTAAGAAGTTGATTCAGATCGTAAGTTTTTCTTTTGAAACATTTTTTTTCTCTCAATATCTTAATATTTGTTTGATCTTCAAAGTGTTTTTCTTGATCATAAATGCACAAATCTAATCCGATAGAAATCCCTATGTGCACACAATTACTTTAACTTTGCGTCATGGAGATATGCATGTGTATGAGAGGATGGCTGATTAGCTTGTCACGTAGACTGATTATCAGACAAATGGATCCTTGCAGGACAATATTCATTTCAACCTTATTTACTTAGGCACAGATTACTCAAAACATTTCATTTAACACATTGTCCATTCATTGTATGATTAATTAACTCATATGAGCTGAAAATGTTCACTTTTATTAAGAGGCAGGAGGAATCCTGTAGAAGCGATAAGAGGAAAGCTTAAGGCCTTGAAACAGTAACAGTTTGTTGACAATATGTTATCCTGTGTGCAAAGCTGCAGAGGCCTGGACTTCAGCTGATAGAATAGCAAAATCCAGCAGATAGTTTGACCTGTTCTTTCCGATGATGTAGGTCAAATATATAGATGAAAAACTAACCATTTCTGGACGCTACTGTAGCGTTGTACAAATAATATGTAGAGGGGTAAATATTGTGCTTTTAGAGCCTAATATATTACCTTTACTTATGACCAGGAAGATGTAATATTCTAGATAAATATAGAATATCAAACTGCTTGGTCTTTGAATGTTTAATCAGAAGATTCTAGGACTCTTTTCTTTTTCAGTGATCAAACACTTCGTGTTACTTGAAGAAAAAAGTCAAGTTTATGAAAAGTAAGAATTTATTTTTCAAACAATTAAAAACATGACAAGTTAACCAAGTCTACTGTGATGGATGAATCTAGGTGGAGAGGATGTGATGTATGGTGACTATATGTGAATGAGATTATCAGAACCTTTGTATCTAGAAGAACTTGAGTTCTGGGTGAAAAGAATTTGGTTTGCTTAAACTATGAAGTTCTTATCAAAGACACATCAGACACAATCTCACTGTGTTCTACCTCACCCTTTTCAATTCAGTTTAATTCAAAAATTATTAACCCCAGAGGGAAATTGATTAAATTGATTTTGGAGACCCTCATCACGGATCCGGAGTTCAGGGAGGTTGGATGACCTCTGGGCACCCAGGTCCAGTAGAATAACCTCTGTACCGACTTCCCCAGTCCAAAAATGTCACCTGGCACACAGGTTGGAACTAGTTTGCATCTCAGGAATAACTCTTAAGGAGCTGAAGTTGTCTCGGCTTGTTTCTGAAGGAACATTTTTGCTGCGTCAGCTGTGCGCAGCTTTTAGCAGGGTTTTGACAGCTTGCCCAAATTGCTCACAGTTAAAGAGATTTCATTACGGATGGCCTGTCCGAAGCTTTCTCTAGAACTGCTTTCTCTACAACTGAATCACCGTAAAGTGAGCTCTGTTTTTATATTCTCATATTAATTTCTCAACAAATCAGAGCGTGCCATGTAAAGGGATATTACCAAGAATCTCAGAAACATGCCTTCTTTCAGATACAGAGGTTCTGATTTGTGGGGGTAAGACAAGGGTCGGCAATCCGCGGCTCTTCCATCCATCTGATGCGGCTCTCTGTGCTTGTAAAATAATGAATGGATATTTAAATAAAAAGCTTTATATTTTACTGCATCAATTTTACATCTGTATGCCAATTCTAAATGTAAAGATTGTCTGCGTAAACCTGAACAGTTCCAACCCGGTCTTACTGTGAGACCGGGTTGACGCGTCACGCTTGCGCGTAATCATATAGGCGCTTTCTGAGCTGAAGACGATGTGAGATTCTGGGATTCTCCTCAGACGGCTCCTGGATGCGTTGCCACATTGGAGACAGGAACAAGCATTATTCAGCCAAAGTTTCATAATCAGGGAACATTTTCTAAGTGACAAGTCTCTCTGAGAGACCGGGTTTGGAAAACACTCGCTTCAGTGGGAGGAACCTTCCCGCATGCGCTCAGGCTCTGCAACGCGCTCCAAGCCCGTCTCCACATCTTCAGCTCGCTGTGTACCTTATGTAGTACACGCTGACAGCAAGCTGCACTGAGCAGTGTCCAGCTCAGATGTTCAGAAGGAAATCTTTTCTTGGGTGATTTAGCTACATCTGCGATGTGCGTAGAATAAAGTGTCAGTTCGTCTGCATGCGTCGGGGTAATTCTTTCTTTGTCAAAATAAACGGTCAAATGCAGGAACTGTCCGGTCAGCACAAGCCCTGCTTTTAACTGTTTTGTTTTCTCATGAAAACAGATAAAATTTAACTTGATTAACACCAGAGCCAGGTGCACTGCGCCGTTATCTCCGTCACTGTAAATGAGGGAAAAACAAAATGATCGGATCCTTTTCTGACCTTCCCCACCTACAAAGTTTAATTACAACAATCAAACGTGACAGAGCCTGGATTTGTATTCTGAACAGTCTAAACATGTTTTAAAAAGAATGACAAAAGTGGCACCTGCTCAGTAAAACCACCAACAGGGTGAAAAATATCAAAATATTGTCGGCAGAGACGGGCTACAACTTCTGGATCCACTTTATATAAATCGTTTTATTGATTATCTTCTTATGAAAGATAACTTTGACGTACACGAGCGACCGGTACCGGCTGCTGTCACCTGTTGTGAGCAGCTCTCTGCTGTCTGAGGGTAGGCCCCACCCACGACGCCGCAGCTGCTGTGGCTCCCAGTGTTTTCTTTACTGTGGGAAACGGGTAATAATGGTTCTTTGATGGGAACAGGTTGCCGACCCCTGGGGAAAAAAAATAAGTATGTGTCATGACATTTAACTTAACTTTAATTCATCGCCTTAACCTGGTCATATCCAACGTTCATTTCATTATATATATATATATTTAAGTAATTTCAAACTTCCGTCATTCAAGCACAGATTAATCAACCTTATTAATTTAAGCACAGATTCATGAAAGCATTTCATTTATATTATAAAATCATAAGTAATATTACAAATATTATATTATCTTACATGTAATGCTAATAAATAGTATGTTGGCTTATGTAAATTGCTTTAAGTGCTATTTATATTATTAACACCATTTGAGACCAATAAGCTGTGATACTCTAATTAAATATAGAAAATCACCTTGCCTGGTCTTTATTTGTTTTAGTCAGAATATTCTAGGATTCTTTTATTCATTAGGGGATTGTACACACTTCGTTTTGATTCAAGAAACAGTCAGGTTTATGAAAGTAAGAATTTATTTTTACAAACAATTAAAACTTGACAAACTGGTTAAACTATTATTTACTGTAATTGTATGGAACTAAAAGGTGATGTCTGGAACCTATATGTGAATATAATATAGTCAGAATCTCTGTATCTCAGAGAGCTTAGTCCTGGATGAAAAATTAGTTAAGCTATGTAAATAGATTTTTAGCAAAACCACATTCAGACGCAATCTCACTGTGTTCTACGTACCCTAGCGGAGACACCCTTTGGATCCGAGATGTCAGGAGGGGGTCGGAGACCCCGGTACCGAAGTCCGTAGACTAAGTCAGTCCAGGGTCATCATCCAGGTAACGACATTTGGAACTAGTTTGCGTCTCAGGAATAACTCGTAATAAGGAGTTGTAACAACATCAGCTCTGTTCTGCAGGAAACTATCTTGTTGTATCAGCTTCGCAGGTGCAAAAATCTTTGATGGTTAAAGAGGTTTTGCGACAGATGGCCGGCGTGAAGCTTGCTCTCGAACTCGAGAAAACCAAGAGTGGTCTAGTTTTAGAATCTCAGAGACACACCATCTTTGATCCGGAGTCTCTGAACTGGGCAAAAGGTTAACTATGTGTCAAGCGTTCACTTAACTTTACTTTGTTTTTGTGCGAGTGCAGATATCATTAAGCGCAGATTAATGAAACATTTCATTGTTTTATAATTATTATAAGTAACAATAAACAAACGTTTATGTAATGATTATCTTTAATTTTAAAATCTTTTTTCTTCTTTCTTCTGTGAATCAAGGAGTTCATTTAATGAGTTCCTTTGTAAAGGGACCTTGGTAGGAGAGAATGTTATTGTTTGATTTTATCACCTCTTTCAGGGCATCAGGCTTTCAGTCTCCTGTGAGGGAAAATATTGTAGGTTGGAGTCGTAGCCAAGGCAAAATGACCTGGCTGTGGATTGACCTGTGGGTCTCAAAATCAGGCCATTTCGTGACGTTACAATTATAAGTGACAATAAACAAATGTTTATTTAATGGTTATTTAACTTATTAGTTGTGGAAGTTCATCTTTTGTCCTGTGAAGCAGGCGGATAGATAAGGCCAGCTTAAGGCCTTGAGGAAGGGCATGATGTTGACAATACGTTATCATGTGTTCAGAGCTGCAGAGAGGCTCTGAACTCCAGCTGATGGAATCCAGTATCCTTCTGGCTTCAGGAAGATAGAGTGTAAAATCCACTTTAGGGGATAGAATTAAGTCTGCAGATGACCTGTGGTATCTAGGCCAATATGTAGGTGGAAACTGACCACTTCTAGACATTACATTACACTTGCTTCACAGAACAAAAGATGAACTTTTATAATTAAATCATAATTAAATGAACAATATGAGTTAATTGATCATATAATGAATGGACAAGGTGTTAAATGAAATGTTTTGATTAATCTGTGCTGAAATTAATAAGGTTGATTAATCTGTGCTTAGATCATTAAGGATGAAATTAAATATATGACCCATACAGTTAATCAGCATAAGTGACTTGACGAGCTCACGCACTCATACACATGACAAGATTATAAGGTTAAAGTAATCTCATGACACATTATTTTCTTATCCACAAATCAGAGTATCCTGTATCTGAGGAAGGTGTGGTTTCTGAGGTTTGTTGGTCAAACCTCCTTAACATGTCAAGTTCTGATTTGTCCATAAATCATGGCATAGGATTTAATCAAACTAGAATCACTTCCCAAGTTGATTCAGTTTGAGCAGAGCTTCGGACTGGCCAACCTGGAGTAAAACTCGACGAACCACCGCATCTTTTGTCAAGGTGTCAAAACCTGTTTGCACGCTGCAAAGCTGACACAGCTTAAGACTCCTTAAGAGTCCTTCCTTAGACGCAAACAACTACTTGTGGTGACCTGGAGACAACTCAAGACCGGTCTAGTGGTGCTGCAGTTTCTACTTCGGTACCTTTGGGGTCCACGGACTTCCTGACATTCCGGATCTACAACAGGGGTCTCCAAAAAGGTACGTAGGTGCGACAGATTGCGTCTGATGATGGTTTATAAACCATTGCTCATAGTTTATAGCAGACCAAATTCAGTCACACTCAGAACTCAGTTTCTTCCGGATACGAGGGTTCTGATAAACATCACATTATACTACATCATACACTCATTACATATGATTGTTTCCTAGTTGTCATGTCTTATAATTTGTTTAGAAAATAAATTTTTTACTTTTTTAAACTTGACTTTGTCTGAATTAATACGAAGTGTACTTACGGTCCCTGAATAAACAAATAATCCTAATTCTTCTGGTTAAACCCTTTAAGACCAATCAGGTTGGATTTCCATATTTATATAGAAATTCACATCTTATTGGCCAAATGTAGTATAGTATACTGAGCTTAAAAAGCACCCAAAATACATACATAGGCTAACACTACAACATGGTCATTTTAGTATTCAGTGAAACAGATCTGGGAACCAACTCCATCACTGTGAAGTCATTTAGGTCAGATTTAGACCCGTGCCTTACACCCTGAGGCCCTGTTCATCTCAGGCTAGTTGCTAATTAGCATGAGGAGGCTGAGCTGATGCAAACACGATTTTCTCTGATCACATTCTCTCAATGGCTGAGGATGCAACAAGAAATGAAATTAGAGTGATTAATTAGGTTTTGACACTCTGCCAAAGGCAGTCAATTTAGCACTGTCACATCAATAAAAAAGCCTCTCCTCAACCACACGCTGGGGTGACCTAAAGGAGAATGACGTGGGGATATTACCAACAATTAAGACCAATTAGTCGGAGCAACCTTCCAGTGGTTAGACAGGCCTAGAAACACGCCATAACACCAAGTTACACTGAAGTTTTCAGTAGGAAGACAGTATATATGTCTTTAGCACTTAGTCCAACATACAATCCCTGGGATTTAGTTTAATATAGTGCTACCAGAAACTGGTCCAGGTTCAGACCACTCCAATCCTGCTTTTTTGCCAGACCATTTAGGTCCTGGTTCAGTTTCAGACCAGATGCTGGGGCTTTAGATGTTCCATGTCAGCTGTCCTACATGTAATTCCTAGAACAAATGACCTACAAAAAAGTCTTCACTCTGAGCTCCAAACATCCCCAGATATGTTGATTCAATCTAGAATGATCTAGAACTTTGAGGAACTCTCGGTAATGTATGTAAAGTTTGTGATAAGTATTATAAATGTGGTTGAATGATTAATAAATGTTTTTGGTCCTTATGGGTGTAAAAAGGTTTGTTTGCATGTGTCGTGGGTGTGTGTGTGTGTGTGTGGGGGGGGGGGGTGCCTAAATCATATGATATATTGCACATTTAACATAACAGCACTATGTAAGTAAGACACCATATTATGAGTTACAGCATCGTTTTAGACCTTTTGTGTCTCTAGGGAGCTGCCTACCTTTACTATGATTGGGAGTCCATCTTTGCTGCGTGCAGGAGAACAGGTGAAGCTCGACTAATTAAAATATCATGTGGAAGTTTATTCATGTCAGTAATCCCGCTCAGACAGAGAGACCATCTAAAGGCTCAGGAACATTTGCAGGTGTTCTGGAATCATCAGCTGATTCGAGTTTAGAATATTGAACCTTTTCATGATATTCTAACTGTCTGAGATTTTGAACATGGTGATTTTGAACATGGTCTCTGTGATTCAAATGATCAACAGTAAATGGCTACAGTGGCACATCTCACTGGCTCATTTTAAAGTTGACTCTTTTTTCTTTAATACCCTCAGAGCTCCAGAAAAACCAGAAAGATTCACTGATCTCACGTTGACAGACAGGGAGGAGAGCTCATTTAATCCAATCCAGCCATTACCATGTCTGCTAGAGAGGACTGCCTTGAACAACCAGAGAAGAAACGCTGCTTCGTTATCCTCCTTCCCACATGACAAATCCTCCCTGAATGGAGGCAAATGTAAAAGTTTCCCTGGGACACGCTGAGCTCCTGCTCTATTTAGATATATAGTGAAGTGCTGTCAGGGCAAAGCGTGGCAGGTTTGGGGATCTGTACTTAGCTTGGCAGCGTGTAGTGCTGGGTGGGGAGCTGCCGGGCTCTCCCTGCGGGTGCTGGCATGGACGCAACGCAGGCAGCTGTCAGCAGAGAGGTGGCATTTCCTGGTCTGATGCTGACAGAGGCTGTCTGCAGGCAGCAGGAGCACAGTCAGACTGACACCCTGTTTATTCACAGATGACATCTGGGCCGGGGATGGGTGTCACTGGCATTTTGATTCACCTAGCAGTGTGAAGACTTTCCTGAAACATTGTGTGATGAAGTCTTTGTAGAGAACATATAACAAGAATAATTGAGCAGTTCCAGCGTGTGTGGGCCCCATCATCCGCACCACCCGGCTGAGTAGCATGAGACTAACACACATGCACACAAACAGCAGAAAGGGAGGGAACATGTTTTCTCACATAAACCCACCTACACGTTTTGTGTAAAAATCTGTCCCAGATTTGCTGTCCCCAAAAAAACATGAAGTGGAACCAAAATTTTTTCTTTAAATGCCGAAAATACCATAAAGCACTATATAATGCAAAGGAGATACTCCTACTCGTAAGGCCAGTCTTACAACTGTCAGTGTCAAACAAAATTGCCAGTGTAGCCAATAAGAATCTGCTTTAGCTTCAGGGGATAAATATAGTGCAAGGTTTGGGATTTTAGGGTCCTTCAGGAGAACACAGTTTAAAGAGTTCTCATAAGTTAATTCAGGTCTAGTCAGCCTGATGTCTTCACTTCAACTTCAAGTGGGGGTGGGGGTTCACTTAAGCATGTTGAAGGGGTCAGGAGCCAACCTAACCACCCAAGTATTACTTTTTATATCCTCACCACATTCCACAGCATGTTTACGCTCTCGTGTTTTTGGGAGGGAAAAAATGTTAAAGTAGACTTGAAAAAACTTTCCCTGACTTCTAAAGTGTATCTCCACTCATTAAATGTCTTAGAGAATTATCGAATATTGAATAATTTACCCGTTTATTTGTTTGCTTTTGTTCTTTCATTAAGCAGGAAGTCTCATGGAGATCTGAGTTCTCTTCTACAAAGGGGACCTGGCCAAGGTAGCAGCCATCACAATCTAAGACACAAAACAATTCAAACCTCAGGAAAAACAGTGGATTTCTCCTCTCATGCTTCCTTTATGAAACTGATGTTTGAGGTTAAGGGAGTTTTGGATATTGTTCCAAAACCAGGGGCCATGGTAAGGGATTGTCAAGATAGGAGAAACGCTGAGAAGGAACCACTTGGGGACTCAGATGGTAACCATTAAATCTGACGGGGGAATGTACAACAGTAGCTTTAAGACATATCACCAACCAGTGTTGTTGTCTACTGATTCATGGAGGAGGAAGCAAGCATGGTGGTGTGACAGGAAGTTTTAGGATAATCAATCTTGAATAAACTAAAATAATAAACTTTATTCCTGTTTGATATTCGTTTGATTTGATAACTTTGGTTTGTTGTGACACGTTGAAAATGGTGATGCTAAGTTATGGATCTGAAATTGGCCAAGACAGCGGTGGTGTCAGTGCCGGTGGCTGTGGTTTTGCAGTGAGCATAGTAATCAGCCGCTGCATCACATAATTCCATTTTGTTGAGGAAAAGTGTTTCAGCCTTCGAGCTAGAACACTTGGTGGGTTTGGATGAGAGAATGACCCAAAAACATAAAAATAAGACCAACTCTCTGGTATCAAAGCTTGCCTGACTCCTAACAAACATGATTTGTTCTGTTTGCATTTTAGATGATGTTGCGAGTCGTTACTTCACCGTGCGTCTGGGTCCAGAACAAAGCTGATGACGGGAGGAAAAAGGGTTTTCCAAGTTTTGACTTTACTGATGACTGATGGAGAATTTCCATCTGTCCAGACAGACCTTATACGTCTGTCTCAACCTGAAGACTGCCCTGGAGAGAATCTCTGTTGTAGTTTAAAAACAGCTGCTGTGTGCTTCCTAACCTCAGTGAGAGTCCAGAGAAGAGTGAAAACAACCAACATCCATGGCCATGTTGGGCGTTTGACAGAGAGAACATACATGTAGACAAGAATTCACACTATTGAAGATAAAATGTTCCTTTAGAAGTTGTCGCACTGTTCAAAGTGATCTTTACATGCTAAATAAATATCCCATTACCTGACTCTAAACTTTGTGTGAATATTGAAGTCACTAGGAAATCTGCAGCAAGCACGTAAGGTGACAGAGCATCACTGAAGGTGTTATCGGTGACTGATGGTTTAGGAAAAGGATGAGACTTTCTAAAATGTGTCACATGTGAGGTTAAAACTTAGAACATAGTGTGTGAACTTCTGGTCCCAAACTTGTTTAAAACCTTTTAAAATTATCAGACAACCTAACTTACAACTAATTCAGTACAAAATTCTGCACAGAGTACACTATACAGGTTATCCGATGTTCAGAATGGAGTTTGTGTCATCTGACACCTGTACACATTGAACAAACAACATTCCTGAAAATTACATCCAAACACTGTGGTCCTGTCCACCTGTCCAGGAATTTTGGGGTAGAGTGTGTGAAGACCTGTCAAAGTGTCTGAAATGCCATACCCTAACTTCCCCCTCTCTGCTGGGAAACCTGGATGATGTCCCCATTGAAACACCTTTGGTTCATGTGGTTCTGACTGCCATATGCATCACAAAGAAAACTATCCTCATGAATTACAAAAATTGAGATACTCTTTGCATTAACCAGTATAGAACTCTTTTGTTAGATCATATTACACTTGATATAGCCTCTGCTTCCACTCCAAGTATATTTCTCTGGGGTCCTTTGATCGGCTCCATCACATAGCGATGATAAGGGGTCATTGATACTGTCCTGCGGGATGATGTGGGTGATGGGGCGGAGGGTCTGAGTTTGGAGTATCCAGAAATTCCCTGGAGGTGGGTTCACTGGGGGTGTCTGGGGCTGGGGGACTGCTGCATGGCCCAGGCTCAAGGGCCTCTGGTGGACCTTGGCTCCTCTGGAATAATAACAACTCTGTCCCATCATGGGGAGGGAGACGTCCAGGAGGGGGAGGACCCAATCTTACTTGGTTGTTTCATGTCTTAAATATTCTGGAAGTTGTGAAAATGCAGGGATGGGAGTAGATATTCTGCTAGGGTGGGGCTGGGTTGGTGCCCTCGGACTCCGTGGGGCTCTACAATGCTGCTGCTTTGGGCCCTGGCGAGATGGGCTGGGGTCTCCATGCCCTGGGGGGCATTTTGGGAATGGAGGTGCCTATTGGGGTCAGTAGAGGAGCTGGCTCCCTGGAGGGCTTAGGCCAACCAGCCATTCCTCCTCATTCCCGTCCATTTTTCTCCTCCTGCTCCCTCACATCATGACACAATCATGCACATACGACCTTGCGGGGTGGGCAAGTCAGGGGTGCGGGTATGGACCCCATTTCCGCATTCCTGTGACAGCCTGCCCCCCAATTTTATTTGCACCTTAAACACTTCCACCAACGACATTCCACGCAAACACACAGTTAGGGCCTTCTTCCGGCTCTTGGAGGGTGCAGACGCTTTTTTTCCTCCTCTCCTCCATATCTTATCCTCAATGCCCTTTGTCTGTCTCTTTGTGCTGGGTGCACAGCTCCTTCTACGTTTTTCTGGAAATTGGAAACTGAAATTCACTAAAATGGATCTCGTCAGTTGGTCTCTCAACGCGATTGATAAAATTTTTTCAACGATGAGAATGGGAGAAGGGGCTCCCGGATGCCCCTCTGGGACAGACCCAGTTGGACACATCATGGACTCCTGGAAACAGTGGAACTTGATTTGTTTATCTCAGCTGTCTGTGGAGGACTCTGAAGACGTGTGGATATTCATGGTGGTGGTGTCAGGTTTCCTGCTCATTGGCCTTGGAGGCTACCTGACTTGCCGGAAAATTAACGAGCTGTCGAGGAATATTGGCCTGATCCCAGAGCTCAGAGATGGTTTGCACTGTGCTGTGAATTCACAGACTCATAATTGTCGAGATGAATTGTAAGCTTGGAACTTTGGCCGAGATTCATTCATTGGCACAAAAGATGGATGCCATCAAGGAGAGAGTGGACGAATCAGCACGGACTGGGATAGATTAATGTCCATTATTGGGATTTTGAGAGGTTGAGGACCAAGAAACTGTAAGACAGAGAGGAAATGATCTCTGTCTGGCCCCAAAACAATTTCTAATCGGAATCTGGCGCCCTTGAGCCTGCAAGGCTCCAACAAAAACTCCCCCCTCTGAAGATATGTGGAATGTGATGTCGCTATGGCAACTCAACTCTGTCTCCTTTCCCAGCCTGGGCGGGACTGCGGGAAAGCCGCTGAAACCTTCCAGGGTCACTGCAGCCCTCCAACCCTCAATGCTCCTCCCCATCCACACTGAGGTGACATGCGCTGCTTATCGTGGCTGCAGGAACTGAAGAGGGGATAGTCCCAACCCACCACCCCACCTAGTGGACACTTATGTTGTGTTGTCTGAAGTCTGTTGCATATCTGTCTGAGGCGTTTTTTTTTTTTTTTTTTTTTGCAGAGCAAAGCTGCCCTCCTGGTGGGAGGGTAACTCTGAAGTACCTTTTTTCCCTCCACCTGAACCAATCCTCATCTTGTCACGTTCTGCCCCTGCCTTCCTGACTGTGCCTCTCTCCTGCCCTGATTAGTCCTTACTGTTCTCACCTGCCCCTCGTTAACCTGCCCATGTGTTCCTGATTTCCCTGTGTATTTATACCTCCCTCCTTGTACCAGTCTTCGTCGGATCATTGTATGTGCATGTGCTTGTTTGTCCTGTCTCTCCCGTTCCACCATTAAAACCATTTTTATTTTTCATCCGTGCCTGCTCTCCTGCCTCCTGAACTCTCCTCCACACATGGTCCATCATCTCCACTCCTCCCAACATGACACATCTAACCCTCTTATCTCTATTAAGGTAGCGCGACTCAGGGTTGCAAATGACCACAGTCACCAATTCTTGTCATGTGTCTTGCCCATGTATGTCTGATCTCTGAATTGTGTGTACTGAAACTCTAATTTCCCTCTGGGATTAATAAAGTATCGTTGATTTGAGAGTGACCACACTCAATGGCATTTGACATGGGGATCTTTCAGCCTCATCCCTTGTGCCAGTGCCCACTTCCAATTTTAAACTGCACTTAGACACAGAGGGTGGTGGGGGGAAGTGGGGTTGTGTGGTTGCATCAGCTGGCATAGGCCATACGATGCCTGCACTTCCTGCTCACCACAGCCATGGAATACACCTCATCAACACACACTAACACTGTATTGGAGCAGGCGGAGGGAGACTAGGAGTCTTAGCACACTTCTGTTGTTGCTTGGCTTCCCGGGTCTGGAGGCTAGGAGGGGGAGCTGGTCATCATGTAGGGGTCTGGGGTGGCGGGTTGCTTTGCTCAGCATTGGCGGGGGAGCTCATCAGCATTCCAGCAGAAAGGGGCTAACTCTGGGAACCGGTGATGGTTGTACCCCTTGAGCAGCAGTACCGGGACCAGAGTGAGTAGGGTGTGTATGGGGAGCGTGAATGCGCGTTTAGCATTCATTTTGTAAGTCTTAGGTTGTATGTGTGAGCATGAGGGAGGGAGTGTGTGACTGTGTCTGTATATGAATGTATATGTGAGGTGGGGTCTTGGCTCCTCCCCTCCCCTGGGACTTCTTGTGCTGCTACACATCTTTGCATACCCTCCCCCTGCCACATTTGGTGTGGAGTGTGGTGCCTTTGTCTGCCTGAGTGTTCACTCCCGGGTCAGGGGGTTCAAGATTTTTGGAGTCTGTCTGATCGATCCTGGTGGCTGCCTGGTGGGATCTGAGTCCCTGGGCTCTGTTGGGTCCCCGGCGGGGTGGTCGCCCCTGGGTCCCAGGTCGCTGGGTTTCGGGCTCGACCTGCTTGGGGGTGGGAGGCTGCGGGCGGGCCTGTGGGCTTGCCGTTGATGTCTCCCAGGACTTTGCCGGCTGCTGGTTGTGGCCCCCCCACCCCCCAATCCTCTGCACCTCTCAAGAGGGGGCTGGGGCTTTTCTGGTTGCAGTCTCCCTGG
The DNA here is from genome assembly GCF_043380555.1 of Nothobranchius furzeri. Lineage (NCBI taxonomy): Eukaryota > Metazoa > Chordata > Actinopteri > Cyprinodontiformes > Nothobranchiidae > Nothobranchius > Nothobranchius furzeri. The sequence goes on along the minus strand of NC_091757.1, from coordinate 141,398 downwards.
GGTCACTGTGCTCTGGGGCAGCTCCTGGATCTTTGGGACTTGGAGCTCCTTCCATCTCCTACACATCTTTGGGGGGCAGATCTGTGGCCCCTCATACTCTCTATTGGACGCTCCTATAGAGAAACCTTACATAAACAAGCGCGTGTACACACACAGGTGCTCACATGGTGCTCTCATAAGTATGGACTTGGGCACGTTCAACACATGTCTTAAGGCTGTGGTTGGCACTTAATGCACTGTGATGTATTATCGTGTGATTGTTCAGTAAAACAATGTTGATTTTATATTTCCTCATCAGGTTGACGGAGTGATAGTTTGCTCCAGTTGTATTGTTGTGTGTCCCTTTTTTTTGTTGTTTTTCTCTTTCTGCAGGTCTAGAAGCAGACTCTTGTTCATTATTGATAGTTTATTTTTGTAGTCCCGCTTCCTGCTGTAATCTGGGCTATTATAGAGTTGAGTAACTGGAGTAGATTACACGCCTGAGTAACAGGAGTATACACACCTGAGGATAAGAAAGGCTTAATGCGAGCCAATAGTTCATATTTAGTGACCAAACTACATCTAGCTGACATCAGTCAGAGACAAAGAATACTTCTGACTCTTAAAGTCATTTATTAAAAATATGCCTGCTACAAACTCAAGTGTTTCAGAGCAAAACAATAACTGTTCACATGTGCATGATATGCTTTGTGCACATGTGTAGTCACAAGTTCACTTCTATCTGCTAACGTGTCCACTGCAGACAAGAGACCCTCCATGGAATGCTTCTGCCAGCTTGTTCTGCTGAGCCGTATGCTCTTAGACTCCCTCTCTGTCAGCTCACTGAAGAACTGACTGCATCATGGCATTAAACCATTCATCTCTCTGCCTCCTGCTCAGCCTCTGACCCGATCATTTCCCACACAGTAGCCAGACGTGTGTCACCTCTTTTTCTCCTTCCTGGAAAAACCGCATGGAGGGTGGAGATAGAATTAACACACAAGTGTCATATAATACACTAAATTCTAATTCTGTGGAATGAGATGTTTATACCAGGTTTGGGGTAGCAATGGCTGCTGGCAGGTAGTAGGTTGTAGGTGTAGTGTAGATGCTGAAGGATTAAAGATTTTAGAATTAAACCATTTTGATGACCACAGAGATTACACATTTACATAATAAGGCTGTTCTGTACCTGGTGTAGGGGTGGCAGAGGCTGAAAGAAGTTGTTGCCTCTGCAGACGCTGGCTCTGGTGTAGCAGCTGGAGGGATAAATATTCAATTTATAAAAATACCTTTATCAGTAGCATACTGTGTCCTAAACTAACTTACTGACTCAGTGATAAGTTATAAACACATTAATCAAACAAGCCCACCATAATAACGTACTATAGATGATAACAACTCTGTACTGCTTATATCAGAAAATTAATGCATACAATATTTAATGGCGTGTGTGTTTGCGTTGTTTGTGTACGTGGTTCACGAAAGTGAACATCAAGAATAAAGCAGAAATTCACCAAAAAGAAAGCTAAATAATGACTACATACTACTTTGGTACAAACACATGCTCGCAATCGGCGGCTTTTGTTCTGAGATTTCATCCCAAAATGGACAATTTTCTTCCGTTCTATCAAAAGAAGAGATGAAACATTTGTAAATGCATTAAGGCGTTTTTCTTTACCTGTTCGGTTTTGGCGAGGTGTGCTGGCAGCAGCAGGAGTATCCGGGATGCAGTCCAGTTTGTTTCTGAATAAACAAACACAACTCGGAACAGAGAAGGTGCAGAAATCCAGCAAGGGGCATAGCTCACCAAGCGCCGATGTCACCTTAGTTCCCCACAGAAGTCCCAGCCTCGGAGTAGGAGCCAAAATGGTTCTAGGAAGTACGGGAAAAGGTTCCTAGTTCCCATATGTTCGAACACATGCAAAAGCGGGCTGGATCCTGAAAAGGTTCTAGAAGCTACAAAAGGTTCCTACAGTCGGAAAGGGCCTTTTGTCTCATCACTCCAGAGTCAGTAGTCTTCAACTCTTCCAGCATGGAGCCTAGCTAAGCCTAGATGTACTTTTATGTGCATGGGCTTTAGGAGAGGCTTCCTTCATGGACGATACCCATGCACGCCATTCCTCTGCAGGGTGCGCCGTATGGTGTCACGGGAACGGTCTCTCCAGTTTGGCTTTCTACTGCTTTAGCTAACTGCAGTGAACTTGCATGGTGATTTTCTTCAGCCCTTCTCATCAGAAGATGCTCCTGTAGAGATGTTAACTTCTGTGGACGGCCTGGACGGCTCAGTAAGATGGTTGCACTTCCATCTTTCTTAACCCTCTCAGGCTCAAAATGAGTTTTGATAAAAGGACAAACAACTAAGTCCTTCAGGGGTTCTTCTGAGTTAAAAAATGCTCATGAAACACGTATGCGGAGTAACCAGGCAGGTAGGTTTTAACGTTGCAAATCTGCAACGCCTGCCTCCAGAGGGTTAAATGATTGAATCTCTTTGCTACAGTATTCTGACTGATATGTAAAGCTCTGCTGATCTTCTTGTAGGCCTCACCTTTTTGTACATAAATTATTTCCTTTCTCAGATTTTGTGACATTTCTCTTCTTTGTGGAGCCGTTGCTGACAGCATGAAACAGGAAGTGCTTTTCTTTTGTCTCACGCATTAGGGTTGGTTCACATAAGTAGCCAGTTTTAATACACGTGGGGAAGTCTGCGGTATCCTCCATAATGAGGTAAACAAAGGCGGGGATTAGCTGTGTTGCTATTGGAGACTCTGAACCACATTATATTATTAATTTGCTGTGTCCTCTTCATAAAACTTGTCCTCCGCTGCAGCAGGCCACACACACACACACACACACACACACAGACACACACACACACACACACACACACACACACACACACACACACACACACACACACACACACACACACACAGCTTTCTCCTCTCTGTTGGCTCACTGGGGGAAAGAGCTCTGATGCAGAGGACAGGGACACACCCACACACAGCTCTCTCTCTTCTCTCGTTCCCACGAAGCGGACGCTAAGTGCTGGAGATGGAGAAGTTTATTTAACAGCATCCATCATGAAACTGAATCGCGCATGTCGGAACCCCAACTCCACCCCGGCTGATTCTTGCCAGTCGGAATACTCGTTTTTACTCAATTTTGCAACATGAGCTTGTTAGGGAAACCCCTTTGTGTGTGAAAATGAACAAATTTTGTTTGCAATCAACGGCCCACATGTGTGATTATTTAATGTAGTTTGGTATCTCATAGAAAAGGATAGGAAACCAAAAGTTTCCAGCACTGTATTTATAGAATTATTTAGGTTATTGTCTTTAATGCGGGGGGGGGGGGGGGGGGGGGGGGGGGGGGCGCTTGCATATATTGGGATTGGTTCATATCTGAACTGGAAATTAGGCATTAGACTGTATCAGTACATCTGGTATCAGTAAAACGGCCAATATGAACAGCTGTTGTTTAGGTGTTAGCTTGTTCTCAACACAGACAATAGAGACGGCAGGTGAAGGGAACAGTAATACATTAAAACTGGAATCCAATGATGAAATAATTACAAATGGATCAGCTGTTAAAGATCTTACAACATTTTATTTGCAATTTCAAAAGATGGAACAAGGTCCTCCCCCTTGTTCTCATGGATATCTACATTTAGGGAGCCCTATTATACTGAATGAGAGATCTGTGTCGAGTAGTGACAAAAAGAGGAATCATGGCACGTTGGTATGTGACGCTGATGGAGCTTTGACCAAGCATCGGTATAAGATGAGTTAGGGAGTGAATGTGTTGGACAATATATGTTTGTGTACCGAGTTATTAGTTTTTAACTCTGGCACTACCTTGCTAAGCATGGTGATATCACAGATCAGACGCCAGGATGAATAGACTCACCACTACACCGGTGCTCCTTCCAATCCATAACAAATATATTCAATTACTTTATTATCTTGATCAACGTTTTAACCAAATGAAACAAGGCCAACATTCAGGTGACTTATTTCTTTGGTTTGTTATCAGTTGTTTAGTGGATGTTAGTTGTGGGTAGTAAACATGAATGAATACATAATTAGTGAAATTATTCAAAACTGTGTTTCTCATAATCCACCAGAGAGACATGGTGAGCAGAAAATGGACAAAGCGTGGGTATAAATAAAGTCAGCTCACAAAGCCAAGGAGCAGTGGCACATGATTGGAGAGAACATGCACATGAGAAAGGTTACAAGCAGCCAGTGGCCCATTTGTCTTGTTTGGATACAAACTACTTGATTCCCTAAATGAGTGGTGAGGAATCCTGTGGCATCAGCACTTAATCACAGCCAGCTCACCATTATAAATCAGTTGAACTTCTGACACTTGAACTTTATTCTGTGCACATTGTAAAGGCCACAGGCACAGGCTCGCACTATTAGCAACGGGCTGATCCATGGCGTGTGCATTCAGGTCACAAAGCAGGGCGCAGGATTCACGGTGCATGTATCACCTGAGCTTTCTGAGGGCAGAAAATAATAATGTGACAAGAGCCAAACACCGAGAAGGATAAGCGAAGAGCTCTTTATAGCCCCCTTTTGATGGGAGAACATTTGAGAGCTGGAAGCAACTTTTAAATAAAACAAAAATTTATTTTGTGTAGCTGTTTGCAAGATTTTAATAGTAATTACACATATCACAGAAAAGTTAAAATAAAAACATTTGAGTACTTATTTAGTGGTAAAATATTAAAATAAATGTCAGAGATGTCCAAATCAGGAGTTTTGTTCCCAATCTGGTCCCAGTCATTTAAAATTTATAACCCCATTATTTATTTATTAATTTAACAAAAGATAAACAAATGTTAAATTTACTAAAATCAGTCCATTTAAGTTTCTGTAGAAGAGTAAAACTTTTTGTCTAAAGTAAAAGTGAATTACTGACTGCAGCTTAAACAAAGGGAAGGGGAAAACAGCAGGTCAGCTGGACCAACTCACATTTGGATTTCAGGGTCCTCGTTTGTATGGCTTGCTTGTGTACTAAACTGGGTCCTTTTCTATGCAAACTGTGTGATTAAAAAATCTTAATGGGTGCAGCGAAGATGTTCCTACATTTAATTAGAAACCATAAAATATGAAATATCACGAAGTATGAAACATCACCTTAATGGATCTTAAAGTAAATTTAATCAGAAGATCGGATCTTTTTATTGCAGGGATTGAGCAACACTTCGTATTAACTTCAAGAAAAGAGAGTGAGTCAAGTTTTAAAAGTTTAAATATTTATTACTAAACAAATTAAAACTAGACTAACTTTAACACTAGGTGTATGGCGTAACTAAGGTGAGGTAAGACTGAGAAGGGTGTATGTGTGAATATTTCTGAACCAGCAAATCCGAAGAAACGATAAGTTCTGGTGGGAGTGAAGATGATGTTTCGCGCTAGGCTTGGTTTGGAGATTTATAAAACACACTGAGACGCCATTCTGTCGGTCTACGTACCATTGACGGAAGTCCCCGTCTAGATCAGGAGGTGTCGAGGTCCAGCTTGAACCTTTCTGGAGCCGAAGCCTGTAGCACAGCTGCGGCTGCCGACCAGTCCTGTCTTTGAGAAATTCCCAGGTCACGACAGTTTTACTGGCATCTAGCGAGACCCAAAAAGGGGTCGTGATGGTTCAGCTTTTATTCTGAAGGAACCGTTGCAGCAGGTGGAACATGCAACAGATTTAATCCAGCTTGTCGTTAGGTTCTTTCGGCTGAAGAGGAAAGTTACGGTTTGGCCACTCCCGACAACTTCGCTAGAGAGCTTTTAACTCAAGTTAAACATGATGTGGGAATAGTTTTATAATTTGGATGTTCTGATTTACGGTCGAATCAAAAAGGGACAGATTTACCAAGCACCACCAAAACCACGCCTTGCATCAGACCTGGAAGGTTCTGAATGTATCAGTAAAAGCAATGTGTCATGTGACTTTTTAAGCATTACGTGGGAATATTTAAAGGTATATTACTTATTATATTCTATAGGATTATAACATCAATGTAGCGTAACAGTTAATGGCTCTTTTATGAAAGATGAACCATTCTACATAATAATCTGGAATATTAATTTTAACAAATTAATAACCAAATGTTATAGAGATAAGAAGACTCAAAGTTTGTTTTCATCGATAAACTGACGACTGGCGTCAGAGCAAATGTGTTTTGAAGTTACTGTGGATACGGACCTGTATGAGCAGGTGTGAAAGTCATCGCTAAACATCTTCAAAAACATTATTTAATTAAGTATACTGATTCATTATAGGTCATTATGATTACCCAAAGCATAACAATCATTCATTTGATTAAAATACATTTATAATGAGCAAAGTGATCAAATGATTATTTAGCATTAATAAAACACAGAAGCTTAAGACTCTGTTTTATTATGACTGGACTGTGTGTGGTCCTTCTTCTGAAGAGCAGGTGTTCAGATGTTGTGGAGTCCTTCAGACTTGCTGGCGGCTTAGGTCTTAATCTGTGGGTGAAGGTGCTGCGTGACCCAGCTTTGACCCAGCCGGGCAAATACGACCTTTGGCACAGAAACCCATACTTCCTCACGTTACATCAAGTAATTAATATTTTCATTTCACAGATTGGTTCACATTTTATTATTGACTAACACTTTGTTTGATTAGCTTTATTAAAAATAGAGTTACCATAGCATACCACCTTTATTTATGTAGCACTTTTAAAACACAGCCATACGGCTGACCAAAGAGCTGAACAGTCGCACAATAACAGAGATAGAAAACATAAAACAGTACTATGAAATACAACCAATAATAAAAAAGACAAGCTGATAAAAAAGTACCAATAAAAACCTTACAATGGATGATAAAATAAGAGTGGTAAAAATCAAACTAACAGCTAACTATTAAAAGCAAGGGTAAAACAGTGTCTTTAGTCTAGACTTAAAATCTGCCAAGGTGGATGCCAGTCGAACTGTGACTGGAAGTTCGTTCCACAGTTTAGGACCCGCGACAGAGAAAGCTCTTTGTCCGCATGATTTGTAACACGCTTTCGGGACCTCGAGGAGCAACAGGCTGGAGGACCTGAGTGTGCGACCAGGAGTATAAATTGAAAGAAGATCAGATAAGTACACAGGGGCAAGACCATGGAGGGATTTGAAAACAAAAAGTAGCATTTTATATTGGACCCTGAAAGTGATGGGCAACCAATGAAGGGATTTGAGAACTGGTGTTATATGCTGGCGCCCGTCAGTACGCGTTAGGAATCTAGCAGCTGCATTTTGAACGAGTTGAAGTCGGGCAAGGGTTGACTTATTGACACCCAGCAAAATTGCATTCGAGTAGTCGAGCCTAGATGTGATGAAGGCATGAGCAACTGATTCCAAATTTTTCCTAGATAAAACGGCTCTTACTTTGTACAGATGGCGGAGTAGGAAAAAACAAGATTTTACAGTGGCATTGACCTGGGCGTCCATCCTTAGAGATTAATCCATCTTCACACCCAGGTTTGTCACAACGGTTTTTAGATTTCACAAAACAGATGAAAGATCTGGGCTTTGGAATGAGCTAGATCTGACCATATTAAACAGGATCAGTTCAGTCTTGGAATCATTGAGATGAAGAAAATTTGTGGCCAGCCAACATGTCACATCACGTAGGCAATCGAGAAGAGGCTGGATGGATTGCTGCAGTTTCACCCACATGTAAATCTGACAGTCGTCAGCATATAGGTGATATTGAACACAGTGTTTTTTTTAGAATTAAGCTGAGGGGAAGGAGGTAAAAAAATTGCGCCCACATTTTCAAAGTTAAACACATCTCTTTTAACAGCGGTAGTTTCTGCATCTACACTGCTCCACTTCAGCTCTCTCCCCCCTCCCCATGTGCAGTGCGCCTACAGCCTCTCAGAGTTCCTGCTGCACTAAACATTAAAATAATTATTTCATTTTCTGTTCCTCACTTCTGATTACCTTCAGTGGTGTCTGTTTGTTGCAACCAACAAGTACAAAAACTAGCTTGTTTTTATTTGACTATTTTTCTGTCCTGTCTGTTTATTATCTTCCTGCATCTCCTCTCAACCCTAAAGAAAAACTGCTACCTGGGTTCATTTATATTCACCTTATGAGTTACCTTTGAACTGCAGTTCTAAAAGATCTACCGACCACAAAAACAGCGGAGTGCGCACTGCTCGCCGACCGCATCAGTGAGGTGAAGTTATTGGAGGACAAAACAGGTGATGCGCCCCGATCCACAGCAGCGAAATGCATCAGGCGCAAATAAAAGACAGAAAACATCAAAGGAAATGAGCCGACATGAACGATCGCGTGTTAAATTTGTTCTTGATGTGGCGACAATTAATTTGATGTTACTGTGGCCGTTCTCAGGATGCAGATGTCTGGAGCGCGTCAACGATCAGAGCTTTGCATGCGCATGCTGGTTAAGATTAGGATGGGGGTGAGGGAAAGGTTAAATTGCAAGAGGGTAAACGTCACAATTTGGTTAAATGTCCGTTTTACGGCGGGCGTCAGTATCGACGCTCTGGCACAGCGCATTGCCTCCCGATGCGCAGGGGCTCGTCACCTGCTGTCTTTTCCGAGGACTGCATCTTGTCGCTCATTATCACGTGACAGTGACTAGTTGCTGAAAGGCATAAAAAGTCACTACAGAGCAGTGAAGTTGACTAGTCGACTAGTTCATACAACCCCTAGTGAGCACCTGTGTGCGTTGACACGCTTGTATATGTAAGGTTTCTCTATAGGAGCGTCCAACAGAGAGTGTGAGGGGCCACAGATCTGCCCCCCCAAGATGTGTAGAAGACAGAGGGAGCTCCAAGTCCGAGATCCAGGAGCTGCCCCAGAGCGCAGTGACCCCAGGGAGACTGTAACCAGAAAAGCCCCAGCCCCTCTCGAGAGGCGCAGAGGATTGCCCCCGGGGGCCACAACCAGCAGCCGGCAGAGTCCCGGGAGACATCAGTGGCAAGCCCACAGGCCTGCCCGCAGCCTCCCACCCCCAAGCCAACCGAGCCCGGAACCCAGCGACCCGGGACCCTGGGGCGACCATCCCCGCCGGGGACCCAACAGAGCCCAGGGAATCAGATCCCACCAGGCAGCCACTGGGATCGATCAGACAGACTCCCAAAAATCTTAAACCTCCTGACCCTGGAGCTGCGAAAACTCAGGCAGACAAAGGCACCCGACTCCACACCAAATGTGGCAGGGAGAGGGAAGGTGAAGATGTGTAGCAGCACAAGAAGTCCCAGGAGAGGGGAGGAGTCCAACACCCCACCAGACATATACAGTCATACACAGACACAGTCACATACTCCCTCCCTCATGATAACACATACATACAGCCTAACCCCGGCTTTCCACGGGAGCCGTCAGCAGCACGTTACTGCAGCAGCACGTCATAGCTGCTGATAGGATCCGCTGTGGTCAACAGAACCTTTTCCACTGGAGCCGTCGGCAGCCGTCAGCAGCGCGAGTCGGCCGCGTCTCAGGAGCAGCATGTCGCGGCCTTTACGCGCCGGTTCTATTTTCTACGCGCGACGCCTCTGAAACGGGTCAAGTTCGACATTTTTGGGGAAGGAAAGACAGGAAATCGGACGCGGAAATGGAAAGAAGCTACAGAGATTTTCAGAATAAAGAACGTGCTGCCTTCCGGTTGCTTTACTTTTAAAAAATGTTACTAACTGTGCGTCCCCGTGAGAAGTTATCACCTAGCTAGCGGTCTCCTTTGTTTTTCAGGTCCGTATTGGCGATTATAAAAAGGACAGAACATAAAACACAAACCATGTTGTAGTTTTCTCCTGCTTGTTGTTGTGTTTACTGACGAAGTCACTCGTGTGACTTCGTGCTCTGTCGGTGACAGCTGCTCCCCTGCTGCTTCGCGTCTCGTGGGAAGGGCCAAGCAGCAGCTTACGCGAGCAAGACGTGCTGCTGCAGTAACGTGCTGCTGACGGCTCCCGTGGAAACCCGGGGTTAGACTTACAAAAATGAATGCTAGACACCCACTCACGCTCCCCATACACACCCTATTCACTCTGGTCCCGGTACTGCTGCACAAAGCGTACAACCATCACCGGTTCCCAGAGTTAGCCCCTTTCTACTGGGGTGATGATGAGCAGTCTCCCCCGCCCAATGCTGAGCAAAGCATCTCACCACCCCAGACCCCAACATGACAGCCAGCTCCCCCTCCTAGCCTCCAGACCCGGGAAGCCAAGTGACAACAGAGGTGTCATAAGACCCCCAGTCTCTCGCCGCCTGCTCCAGTACAGTGTTAGTGTTGGACTGTTTAGCAGCGTGTTTAGATCATACCTGTGTGTGTGTGTGTGTGTGTGTGTGTGTGTGTGTGTGTGTGTGTGTCGTAGCTTTCCCAACTGACTTGTTTTTTCCTTGCTGGAGCTAACATGGTTAACAGTGATTCTGCAGTCATGCTAACAGGATTCATCTGGAGTCCCCAAGGAGCATTGCAGTTCCAGATGGATTTATCGGTCTTCGTCAGGTGACATATCGGGTGCTGTAGCACGATGCATTAAGGGGTAAATAGGTTTGTAAACAGTGGAAGCATTTGTCGCTTTGTGTGTTGTGAGTTTATTAACCTGCAGAAATTGGTACACTCCTGTTGTGTGAAGGGCTGCCATGCTATCTTGACAAGAAGACAAAAAGTTAAACATAGGCAGGGATAGCATTAACCGGATAATTTCCATATTTGATCGTTTATCTTGACAGAGAAATCTGTTGGTCATTCTGACAGATTGGAATTACCCCTACACATACAGGTATGCACACATTTTAAAGGTTACGCACACAGAACATCGCAAAGGTATCAAAATCAACTAAGACAAGATTTCCATCAGAACATCTGAGCATAATCTAAGACCTGGACACCATGATCGGCACAGCTCGCCATCAGCGTGCTGAGGAGTGGGGAGCAGCATGGTCATAGTCAGCAGCAGAACCAGAATGCAGCAGGTATAGTGTTCCTACTTTATCATTTGCAAGTCTCAAAAAAGTTTTCAAAAGACTAGCATATTGTGATAAAGTTCATTATTGTCTGTAATGTACTGATAAACATTAGTCTTTCACATATATTAGATTCATTACACACAACTGAAGTAGTTCAAGCCTTTTATTGTTTCTAATATTGATGATTTTGGCATACAGCTCATGAAAACCCAAAATTCCTATCTAAAAAAATTAGCATATGTCATCCGACCAATAAAAGAAAAGTGTTTTTAATACAAAAAAAGTCAACCTTCAAATAGGAGAGAGGGCGGAGCTGCTAACAAATACATACAAATACAGGTTCACAATGACATTGGGACATCATATGGTACCAGCTGATGTCATTTTATACTTCTTTGCCAATAGCAATACCGAGTATGGCTGCCTCGTCACGAGCTCCACCAAGCAACAGCTGTTTTTTGTGTTTACTACTTTTTCTTTTTCTTTATTTTTTCACGAGTAGCACATGTATCCTTGTGTACGACCGACAAACCTTACTGGACATAAAAGACGGATTTTCTCATTACTTTCCGGAGTCCAGGGTTTTCATCATGGACCCACCGTTTGCAGATCCCCCATTCATCTCACCTGAGACGCCTTTGTTATGGGCCCGTGGAGGCCGCAAGCGCCGATGCAGAGGGAGAAGATCTGGCGTTCTGGTTCGACTGAGAGGGCGCACTAACAGACCGCCATTACCCAGTTTACTACTGGCTAATGTGCAGTCCCTGGAGAACAAGCTGTGCGAGCTTCGGGCTCGGATCTCATTCCAGCGAGAGATGCGGGACTGCTGCGCGATCTGCCTCATAGAAACCTGGCTATCGGACAAAGTACCGGACACCGCAGTACAACCAGGGCCGATTAAGACTTTGTTGTACCCTGGGCAACAATATTAAAGGGCCCCATCATCACGACCCAATGATCACCATAATGTGGTCACATACAGAATATTTTACTGTAATATGCAGTAAATATACTCAATACTTGAATGCCTGACATCACGTACCCCGCTCAGGGTAACCTTTGACCCACCTCGTGTGGACTGACCAATGAGAGGGTCTTAACTTGAGGCCCTCTCTTCATTGGTCAGTCTGCATGAGACTGACTCTCAAATGACATTCAAAATCATAGGCAGCAAAGCGTCTCTGTGCAGCGCAAAAGCCCGGGTGGACAGTTTGTTGAATATCGGGTGACCATATTTCCATTTCCAGAAAAGAGGACAGGGGATCTGTGTCTATGACGTCACAATATGGCCAAATTGGGACCCATTTTTTTGTAAGAACTAAAATTAATATCTGATTCTGCCAATAAAAGGGCTCTAAAAAAAGGTCATTTTGCCTTGGCCCCCAAAATGTCTTGAAACGGCCCTGGGTGTGTGACTGAGTTTTGAAGGTGATCTGAATTGTATCAGATGTATAAATATTACATGTGTGTAACTTAGTTTTATAAAGGTAAAACGTGTAGTGGAGATAAATCTACCGACATTTTACTTTTCAACACTTTGTTCTGTTTTCTTTTTTTTATTTAACTATATTTTCCTGTCCTGTCTGTCTCTCATCTTCCTGCATTTCCTCTAAACTCTCCAGAAAATCTGCTGCCTGGATTCTTACTTTTTCACCTCATCAGTTACTTCTGAGCAGATCAAAGGGATCTCCTGACCGCAAAGCGGAGAGCGCGTTTCGATGCTGCGTCAGTGAGGTGAAATCACTGCAACACAGGTGATGATCTCCGCAGTAGCAGCGCTTCAGGCACAAATAAGACAGAAAGCAGAGAACATGTGCGGACATGAACGATCGTGTGTTAATTATAGCTTTTTGGTTGCACCACTTTGAGAATGGACCGTGCGCTGGACGCAGCAGCCTGGATCGCTGGGTAACAACAATCATCACTCTGCTGCTCTCTGTGCTCTCTTCTCAAAAGAGTCCATAAATGATGTAATATAGGTAGAAAACTTTTTTCCGGCTCCCCTGGATGTGTAGGATATCCAGCTCCCCCATAATTCGATCCCTGCTCCTGGATGAAAAACCGGACATTTTCATCAATACAAGAAACCACCCCCCACCCCCACCCCACCCTCGCACACAAGAATTTCACTCGCATGTACTGTACCAGTGTACCTGCACATGTGACGTGACAATAAACGTGATTTGATTTTGATTTGAGATTTAAATTAAAATGCAGTGCAGAGTTTTTACCTGAAGGGGGTGCAACACTGACAGTTTAAGGCAGAATATTTATATTTTAACAAAGATGCACCACAGCACCAAATTATTGATGGCAGTCTGTGCCAGTCTACAGTACGATCAGACACTCATTTATATAGTTTATCAGCAAAAAAAAAAAAAAAAAAAAGTAGATTTGGGGATGACTTGCTCTTTAATGAAGCATTTCATTAAACTATAATTATAAGTAGTTATAAACAAATGATAATTTAATGAATAACTAGATTATAAGTCATAAAAGGTAAATATTGATATATTATAATCATTCTTGAATTTATGAAGAACTGGAGTTTTTCTTCCTTCTGGAAGCAGACCGATGAGACAGATGGGACCTTGGGAGAAAAAGTTATTGTTTATCTTTCAGACTAGTAGATTCTGAATCCCAGCTGGTGTGCCGCAGACAGATTTAAAGGTAACAAAAGCAATGTTTCTGACCAGATGTTGAATGATGATGAAAGGACAGGCTGTACCTAAACTGACCATTGCTGGATGCTACAGAACCCCCCTTTCCAAGGGCACGGGGTCCTGGCAGAAACCACAGGTCGTTGGAACAAGTCAGAGGCTCTAGGGACTCAGTCGATGAAGCTCAGGTTAGTTTCCAGGCAAAGGCCCCCGGAGTGAGGAAAGCAAACCCCCACACAAGAGAATAGTCAATGTAGCTCCTCAAACTTTAAAAATAATCCACTTAACAGGATCCTCAGGAAAGTAAATAGATGATCAGGGACCGGTCCAGGCCCCAGGCGAACCGTAGATCTCCCGTAAGCAGGAACCACAGGATGTCCAGACCCACACAGATTGAACCCTCAGGCAGCAAGCAGCCGAATCAGGCGATGGTGTAGTGTCAAGCTCCACACTAGTTTTACTCCAAAGGTACACTTTGGGACAACTCATTCACTTTCCAACAATCTTTATTATGTCAGTTCAGTGATTATCAGGTTGATAACCTTCAAAGCACAGAAACAAAGGTTAGCAACAATATTGAACAACATTTCAAATCAAATTTATTTATAAAGCGCTTTTCAAACAAAGTGCAATTCAAAGTGCTTTACAAAATGACCCCAGATTCCCATAACAGGTTAAAAACATTAACAGACATATGCAAGCACACACACACACACACACACACACACACACACACACACACACAAAGTAAAAATTATATTAGGCTGAGTCCAGATGAGCCAAGTATGGTAACGCAAGGAAACGCCATCAGAGGAGCCGTCTGTCCTGGCAGCATCAGGTCTTCCACACTAAGTCAGGGCGCTCAGTGGAGGGGGGGCATAGACCCCCACCTATAGAGCACCCAGGAAGCTACAGTCGACCACCGCTCCCGGGGCAGAGGGCCCCCACAGAGGAAACACTGGATTAAAATGAGTAAAAATGTAATAAAAGAGCTAATATAAATGAGAAAAATTAGAAAATAAGTAATAAATAAAATGATATAGACAGTAAAATAATAATTTAAATAATAAAACTGTGCTAAAATATAATCATATAGAACATGCAAAGCAAGCAATAAAACATAAACATTTAAAACGAGAAATAAAACTGTAGTAAATATTTAGATAAACGCTAACCTAAAAAGATGGGTCTTGTATGGCATCAAAATGGGCTCAGCTCAGTGTAAAAATAAAAAACAACATTGAAAACTCGAAAAATGAATTTGTAAAATCTAATGAAATTTCAAAACTTGAAAAAAAATTGTAAATTCCAACAAAAAATGGGAAATTTTAAAAATGAATTTGTAAATTCGAACTAAAATATGTAAGTGTGGAAAAGTAAATTGTAAATTAATAAATTAAGTAAATAAAAAAATATGACTAAACTTAAAACTGCAAGCAAAAATTAAAAGATTTAAATTAAGGAGAACACACTGAAACAAGTTTCGGCTGAGTTTACCTTTCTGCTCCCCGCCTCTGCATTCAGTCCAGAGATTTACGATTACGTTCAGTTTTTTTTTTCGTTTACGAAGCTGAGCCTGATTTTACGAGGGGGCGGGCTTTGTGCTCATTGGCTACATGGAAAATAATTGACATCCAGGTGAAAGCGCCTAGATTTGACGTCATTTCCGGCCGTTCAGTGTGGCGCGGCTGTTAGCACGGCATCGGAGCGGTGTGCGCTGGCCAGCGGCGGTGTATGGCGCGATGGATGACCGACGTTCATCTGCAGTAAGTTGATTTTGTGGTCATGTACCGTTTATGAACTTCAGAGTTTTGTTTTACTTCAGCTTATTTCGCCTGATTAAGCAGCGAGTTACTCTTGTTAGCGGCTAACCATATTAACTTTAGCTAAATTTGAAAACACTAACCATCTGTGGGAGGTCACCTCCAATTTTATTAAGCTAATTTGAAATTGAATGTGCGCACATTCTCTGAGATATCTGCAATATGAAAGTCAGCCTAACCACCGAGTATGAAGCATATATACTATTTAGCACACTAACAAATTCAAGTTGTATCAAGCTTCTGATTACTTGCCCCCAATCCTTGGTCTTGAGATCCACTTTCCAGCATGTTTTAGTTGTTATCCTGCTCACTCCTGATTGCACAAATCAGAAGGTGATTAATAGAAGTCTGCAGAGCTTGATGTATGTAATTAACATGTTGCTGGGTAGTTGATTTTAAATGAAAAAAATGGTAAATGGTCTGTATTTGTGTAGCGCCTTCATAGGGTTCTACAAACCCCCAAGGCACGTCACAACACAGTCATTCACCCATTCACACACTGGTGGGGATAAGCTACGATGTAGCCACAGCTGCCCTGGGGCGTACTGACAAAGGCAAGGCTGCCAAACACAGGCGTCATCAGTCCCTCTGACCAGGGGGACTGCCAGAGATTTTTGGCCCCATGAAAAAATATCAAGTTGGGCCCCCTGGGGGCTTGTCCATTGCCGGAGCTGGGGTTCCACCCTCCCAGATTCGAAGGAAGAAAAAGATATAATATATATACTTTATATTAATGTTTCAGTTTTGCTCAATTATGTGGGTCTACTTGCATTCTTATTTATTTACATATCATTTTCACCAGCTGTCTCTCATTAAACAGTAAATTTCCTTCAACAGAATTAGCAATATCACTGCTGGAAAAAGCAGGAAATGCACATGCTGAAAGGTGTTAATCTCCTTTTCCCTTTTACTCCCTTAAAATGTGTTTTTTTATTCTAAAATCTTATTTGATGATAAAATTTGAACCTGCCCAGCATCCAAAACCATCTATACATTTTTACTGATTGATATGTATAATTATCATTATGTGGAAAAACAATGTGTTTATCACCAAAAATAGCCTTTTTATATTCCTTTGTAATAGTACTGATAAAGAAGAGAGCCTTAAGTGATTCCCACAGACCCCCTTAAATGAGGCTGCTAGCTAACATGCTACATTGCTCACCTTCTGAGGTTCATTCGGTTGTGAGGGGACACCGGCTGACATATCATCAGCTGCTGATTCTGGTAGGGACAAGGACAACAACCCATTTACCATAATTAGATGGAACATAGTTCCTCTCACTGTGGATATCAGAGCTAGCTAGCTAACAGGTTGAATTTAACCACTCACCAAATTAATTCATATTAATTAGTCAAAATAAAGTAGGGACCTCTGAATAAATATCAGATAAATATAAATTTCATAAAGACTAAAAGATTGTTTGTTTAATGTCTTAAATGAGAAAAATACTGCAAAATAAAGTACTTGTGATTTTTAAACTTTATTTTTTTTTATTCAACTGAAACTTTTTTGGGCCCCTGACAGCTGTGGGCCCTTAGAAACTTCCTAATCTTTCACCGCTTTACGGCGCCTCTGACCACCACCAGCAAGCAAGGTGGGTTATGTGTCTTGCCCAAGGACACAACAGCAGAATTATCTGGTCGGAGCCGGGATCGAACCTGCGACATTCCAAATAGGGGACAACCTGCTCTACCTCCTGAGCTACTGCTGTCCATATAAGGACCATATGGCAGGGTTTTGCACCCCTGCTTTAGATTTATGTCACAAACTTTATATTTACTTAGTCATTAATAAAGTAGCACAAATATCTAGTGAAACCTGTTTTACATGAAATAATCTTGTTGCTCACAGGAAATGTTGGAGAAGCAGGTTATGGCCAGGCTTCTTCTGAGAGTTGAAGAGGCAAGTCGTCATCCATTGGATCTTCATTTCCTGCATTTTGTCTGCAATCATGAGCTGACTTTCATCCAGTCACTTACCAACCAGATTTCCATTCCTCAAGATGTGATAATGGCCCTGTCCAACCTCAGTGAAGTGGTGGCTGCAAAACTTGAAGAAGGGACTGTACATCCAATAGGCACAGAGTTGGTTGAAGGAATTACAGGCCAACAGAAATACATGGTCAATAAAGAGTGTCTGCAGAATTTAGTAGATTTGGATCTATCGATCCCAAGCATATCAGCTGTTATGGGCATTTCGAAATCAACAGTTAAACGTGCACTACGTGAAAATGACATATCTATAAGAAGATCATACAGCAGTATTTCAGATGACCAACTGGATGATATTGTGGGATCTATTAAGATAACAGCACCAAACATTGGGTCGCGGATGCTAAAGGGAAGACTACGTGCACTTGGTCATCGCATTACATGGACAAGGATATGGGCATCGTTGAAGCGTGTAGATGCTTTAGGTGTGGCGACCAGAGCCACACGTGTTGGATGTGTGGTCAGGAGATCCTACACTGTGCAGGCGCCACTTTCCTTGGTTCATGTAGATACAAATCATAAACTCATGAGGTTAGTTTTCAACATATCAAAATTGTTCATCTTTATTGTAAGATTTCTTTGTTTTTAGCATTTCCTGTTCTGTAGGTATGGGTTTGTCATATTTGGAGGCATAGATGGCTTTTCTAGAAAGGTAAGAATGTGTTTTGGAGCATACTTGATAATAAAAGTACTGACTTTGGAATTGCATGGAAAAGTTATCTTATGTTTTCTGGTTTCTTTTAACAATATCTTCCTGTCTTTAACTTCTGTTATATGTAGATCATGTACTTGGATGCCTCAACTGACAACAAAGCATCTACTGCCCTTGGATTGTTTTTGGGATCTGTTGAGAAGAATGGACTTCCCTTGCGGTGAGACTTTCTTTCTCTCAATGCTACGCACACTGATGCATTATTTATGCATTAAGTAATTTTTGTCAACAAGGGATTTGCATTTTTCAAAACTGAAATCACCATATTTTTTTATATATATTTTAATGCCAATTGAAAAGTCCATACGGAATGGATCTGTCTATGTTAAGATAAAAGCAATAAATGCTATTTTGGTGAAGATAAAAGGAAACTCAGCACCAACAGGATGGGAAAAATAAAGATGCAAGTTTTGCATCTGCTGAGCTCATTTGGAGCTCTGTGGATTGACCACACTACATGGCAGTAGTGGTAACAGCAATACAGTAGCATCAATGTAGATCTACGTCATATATTTAGAATACCTAACAACAAAATTATAAAAACAATACTAAATGGAAAATACTTCTAATTTGTGAGGTGTGCTACTGTAAAAAAAAATCCCCTGAAACTTTGCCATCACAATGAAAATGTCAAATTAACATTTTGTGGTAGTCAAAAATAAGTATTGAATTGTGTTTGATGGGTAAAAATGGGTGGAGCAACTACAAATATCTTTTGAGTCTTCATTGAATAAACTGTTTATATGTTGTATTGTCACTACTTTGTGTTTAGGGTTCGAGGAGATCAGGGAGTAGAAAATGTGGACATTGCAAGATATATGTTCACAGTACGTGGATGTGGAAGAGGAAGTTTCATGTCAGGAAAGAGTGTTCACAATCAGCGGTATGTTTGAATACCATACATAATCTGCGTGCTTATGTCATTGCGCCTCGAGGCAACTGTGACTACAAGGTCGCTTATCACCAGCAGTGCATGACTGTTTGCATTAGAGCTGGGCGATATGACCTAAAATTAATATCACGATATATTGAGGATAACTACAAGGTGACTCAGAGACATCTCGGGACTGATTTGGTCGCATCGAGGTTTCTTTACGAACCACGTGCATTGGGGTCATCGGCTCCTTGACATCTCTGATCCAAATGGGGGTCTCCAGAATGGGTGAGGTAGAACACAGCGAGATTGCGTCTGATGTGGTTTTTAAAAATCAACTTCATAGCTTAACGCAAACCAAATTATTTTTACAGAACGCAGCTCTCCGAGATACAGAAGTTTTGAAATCTCATTCACACATAGTCACCATACATCACATTCCATTCACTTTAGATTCATCCACTCACAGTAATGTTAATTTGTCATGTTTTAATTGTTGGTAAAATAAATTCCTACTTTTATAACCCTGTTTTCTGAATCAAAACAAAGTGTATACAAGTCCTTAATAAAAGAATCCTAGAATCTTCTGATTAAAGCATAATAAAGGCCAGGCAGGGTGATATTCTATAGAGTATTACAGCTTATTGGTCATAAGTTTGATTGATTGAAACATTTTTTGAACATAAGACAATATTTAAAAAAAAAATGAAAATAGAAAAGAAACGATATACCAATAAAAATGTTTTTGTCCAAAGGGAGTAAGAAGAAGCAAGTGCTTATTCAATCCCACCAACTTGTCTCGCATTACTAATTTACTTTACAAATTACCATCTGTATCTACATACATACATATTAATATATATATATATTTATATATATTAATATATACTTATACATATATATATATATATGCAGCTACTAATGTGAGCATTTTGCATTAACATTTTATCGTACTAGTAATGACAACAATGACAATAACATCAACAGCAAAATAATGACATCATAGTTTCCAGAACCTCAGCAAACCTCATTTTCATATCCATTATCATTTTTCTATGGTGTAAATAAGTAGAGGTAATATATCTGTTGAGCTCTTAAAGCACCCAATTTACCAAACCATATATATATATATATATATATATATATATATATATATATATATATATATATATGTATGTATGTATGTATGTATGTATGTATGTATGTATCTCTCTCTCTCTCTCATTTATATTTATATATATATAAATGAGAGAGAGAGAGATACATACATATATATACATACATATATATACATACATATATATACATACATACATATATACATACATACATACATACATATATATATATATATATATATATATATATATATATATATATATATATATATATATATAAATATAAATGAGAGAGAGAGAGATACATATATATATATATATATATGTATAAGAGATGGACATCTTCATAGTGTTTGTGGATATAAAGAGGAAATAATCACATAGCTCTAGTTTTCCCAGGGTATTTCACTAGGTCGGTTAATTGTTTTTCAAAAAAACTAGAATTCTCATCTTATATTTCCTTTTTTCCATTTTTCTTCCTTTCTGTCTTTGCAGCATAGAAAGACTATGGCGGGACCTGTGGATGGCAGTCACAAGCACATACTACCATATGTTGCACAGCCTTGAAGAGGAGGGTTCACTGGACCCCACTAGCTATCTACACCTTTTTGCTGCCCATTATGTGTTCCTACCCCGACTACAGTTAGAACTGTGCAGCTTCATTCATGGATGGAATAATCATCCTCTCCGAACAGAGCAGAACCTGACACCAAACCAACTCTGGGAGATAGGGCGGGCACAAAATCCAGTCTGCTCAGCAGAACATCAACAGGTATGGATTCCCGTTATTTGTACATGTTGGCTTGATAACTTTAACATTTCTAAGATGATATCATTGTCAAAGCATGTAGCAGTCTAGTCATCTTTAAAATTTACATAAATTTCCCAAACACATGCGTAACAAGTGGATTAGTAAACAAGGTTTATATTAACCCTGGATTTAATTAAATTGTCCACAACAGATGAAACCAGTCTTTGAGTGTGACAGGAGCAGACTGAAATCATAATACTAATATTGGTTTAACTTTCTGAACAGCACGATGTTGAGCAATGTCCTGCAGTTGTTGAAGATGGGGAAGAACTTCCAGGTGTTGTGGTCCCACCTGCGACATGTCCTCTCACACAGCAGGGTCTTGAAGACCTCAGAGCCACCATCAATCCCAATGGACCATCAGATGATTATGGACGAGGACTGTACATCTCTGTTGTAAACTACGTTGAGCTTCACAGCTCACTCTAAAATGCAAAATGTCATTGCAAGGCGTAAGTTATTAAAAGGATAAATAAACATGTAGGCATATTTGAAACATCAATAAATTAACTACATACTTTGTTTCTTTTCATCTTCTAAAGAATTTTAATTAACACATTTATTAATGTTTTTCAATGAAGTTACACGAGACTGAAATCTTGAGTTTATTGAGATGAGAAACAGAAGCACCATGTTGGAACACCATGGCATTACTTACTTTTAAA
Organism: Nothobranchius furzeri; assembly: GCF_043380555.1. Lineage (NCBI taxonomy): Eukaryota > Metazoa > Chordata > Actinopteri > Cyprinodontiformes > Nothobranchiidae > Nothobranchius > Nothobranchius furzeri. Next base: position 119,800 of record NC_091757.1, on the reverse strand, counting down.
GCTTGAGTGTACAGTAAAGAGCTAATATATAGAACATATTAAATGAGTAACAGAACACTGACACACATGTAGGAACAAAAGCTGCAATTCCAACTTACTCACCACAGATCACTCCTAGATCATGTGGAATTCTTTGCCACACGTAATTGCAGTAGCCATATTTACTTTAAACTCCTCATAAGTGCATAGGTGAGCAGTTGGAAAAGTTAAAGTGTGTGAACATGCACTCACAACTGGAAAGCACAATGAATGTTTAGGCATGCACTCAAAACAGTCATGGTCAAAACAGACTGTAATCTTGAACCGCTGTCTTTCTGACAGTAGGAGATGCCGATGAGACTGTCCTGTGAACCACTGCAGGACCTTTGGTACAGTCAGCTGATCTTTTCCTCCATCTTCTTGTTTATCTTGAAAAAAAAAATAAGAACACACTTTAACACCTGTCAAGTTAAACAAAAACAAATGTCTTTACAAAGACCCACTGGCCAGAAAAACCAAAGAACAACATCAGATCGGCCCACCGGGAATTTCCCCAGTTGGGTCCTGATTCCACCTTCCGTCTTTGTTAGACAGGAGCTGGTTATCACATTAACTGTCACTGCGACACCAGAGCTAGGCTTAGTTGGCACTCATTACTGTAACTAGATTCTACAAAGTTTTCATAAATAAACAACTTAGATCTGTGGCTCGTGATTAAAACCAGAGACCACCGCAGGCGCGAGCTTGTAATGAGTGCCCACATTTTTGCAACGTGAGCGGTGGTGAAACATTTTTCCAACAATGATACTGACGTTCGGTGCACACAGGTGTGGGTTTCAATTAGCAACAGGACAAGGCAAATACAGCGAAAGAAACAGAGGGACCAGACCAAGTAAAGTTTTTGAGCTAAACTGCAGGGAAAATGTGGGTGTTTTGGGTGAGATGCCCATGCAATGCATAACTGATTGAGCACATAGGCGTGTGACGTCATGAGCGCATCTCCAAGCATGTGGGCGGGGCAAGAGACTGCAAAGAAGTTTGTGTTGTTTTCATTGTAAACAAATGCAGCCAGAGCAAACTTGTTGGAGGCATCCTGCTTTGTTGTTCATTTTTACCCTCAAATTATGACTGAAAGAGGGTGTGTGCGTGTGCACGCACTGCTCACAGCAGTAAGAGACAGTAAACCTACATTAGTCAGACACTCATTTTAAAGCAAATTGCAGGTTAGAGACTCCCATGAACCAATGTTTAGAGAAACATATTAGAAACTCGTTTTAGACATTTTTTACACATAGATAAATTATTTAGGCTTTTAGAGTCATTTTGGTGAGAATTTTTTTTTCTCCCAAACCAAGTGAAGTCAGCTGAGGGAGTCCTGTTAGCTTAATCTAGAGAAAATTATAGATTTTAATGGCGGCTCTGACACAGAGGAAACTTTAAATATTTATAATTCTACTCATGATGGACCAAAACCATAAAGTTATGAGTTTGCTGCTCGCCCCAGAGAGCAGAGACAAACCAGAGGGAGAAATGAGCTGTGGGTATTGGACCAGTTCCTCTCCAGACAGACCACCTCGGGAACAGGACTGAAAAGACGTCTGGTTGCACATGGGAAAATCAAAGGTTACCTAAATGAGAAACTCAACCCGGTCCAGGTGGAGTGGAGCCGATGCTACTGTGTAAATGCCTAAGCTGACCAAGAAAGTCTGACTTTGGGAACCAACTTGTCTGGGGCACAGATGACAATACCACAGTTGTCAGAACTGAAGCATGATTACTTTTGCGTCACCAGTTTTTTATTTGTGGAGTGTCACATAAAAGCTTAATAGTGATATTCTCCTCTGACTATTGCTATACCTAAGTGCTGAATTGTTTTGTAAGCAACCGATAATGTCAATAATACATACCCTCAAGTTCAATCAGAAAATCCTGAAAGTAATTCAAGATTTTAACTTCTTTGATGTGCTTGATGCTGCCCTTGTCACTCATCTGGGGGTCAAGGTGAGAAACGATGTAGTGGGAGTCAACCTGCAAACGACATGGAAAGACCTTGTTGTTATACTGTCTGACAGGCCTTCAACATACAAAATAGGCAATAATACCTTGTCATTATTGTCTGTGACAAAAAGACCTCGACAGTGTTTTGGTTTCTCCTTCAGGACCGTGGCAAATTTGTACAAATCCAGGCCATCTCGTAGTTCCTTCAGCATTGGTGTGCGTTGCATTGTTGCATGCAAAACAATGGCCCTTTTTAAAATGTGTGAAAAAAAATATTAAGAATTAGAAAGAACATATTAAGCTCTAAAATAATTTGTAAGTAGAAGAATATAATTGAAAATCCATTTATTGTCCCTCAGTAGGGACATTTTCATTTACAACTGCAATTACATTCACAAAAGGCGCTAACTAGGAAAACATTACCAGAGAAAACATAACACAGAACTCAAATTCAAAATAGTAAAATGTTCAACATTAAAGAAGTTTCAATGACAAAATGACACCTGATCATCTCCCCTTTTTTCTCCATGTTGATTTGCCCTGTGTAACCACAGTTTAGGATTTCCTCTGTATACGCTGATAGATCCTCAGACTCCTCAAGCTTGAAGACAAAACAAATGCAGAAACGAGTCAGTGGTTATGTCAAAATTCGATAAAAACAGAGTGTTGAAAAAGGACTCACAAAACATTATAATTTTTTTTCCTGCATTTTCTCCAAATAGAAACTATTGGCTGAAATGCTAGGATTTAATAAACCCAACAGATCTACGTCACACTGTCACTTAATATTCATGGACTCACCCATCTTCACTGATGAAAAGGAAGGCTGTTGTTGGTTTAGCATTTATTGAATAGCAGACAATGTCTTGAGTAGTAGGAGCTAACAGTTAGCATTAGCAAATCCACCTCACGGCAGAACTCAATCAAGTTTGTGTTATTTGTGGAGATAAAACATCAATGTTTCCAACCAGAGTCAGTGGTAGAGTTGTGTTGCTGTTATCTGATGACACCTTGTACCTTCATGATCAAACTTCTCAGTTGCGGCTCATATATGTCATTTTTGGTGACAGTTGTCAGCCGGTCTGTTGCAAGGAAACTGAAACACCATTCCTGCAGGAAATTGGGGGCAGGTCCACCCTGGGCCAGACTGGCTGCAAAGATTTCCCCTGCAACTCTGATAACAGAATGAAACTATGGCCATGGAACTTGTTATGCAGAATGATAATTTCCTAGAACCACATTTAAAGGGTCAGTACAGTACAAATGGCTAAAAAGCAAATTAAAATGTACAAACCTGAACAGTCCCTTCTCTAAGTCACTGATAGAATATTTTGGCATTTTTCCTTTGCCTTCTTCCCCTTCAAACAGTCTCTCCTCCAAGCCAGCAACCATTTCTGAGTAGTGAACAGAAGTGTATTATAACCCATTTTATCAGTCTTTGGTGGTATATTTACCAAGTGATTAAAAATAAAGCAATATCATTAAATACTAATTAGTGAACCTGTCAGGAACTCCAGCCTTAAGGCTCCTGTGTCTACTCCTGCCTCTCCAATGAAGGTGACTTTCAGTGGGTTTAGTGGGGAGGCATTTTTCTGACGTTGCCACAACTTCATGCCTCGCTCTACAAGCTCATCTCTTGTCACACAGAGATGAAACTCTTTACTCCTGTCAATTTGTGTAGCCAGCCAGCGCAGGACATCTTCTTCACTGTTGAACAGAGTGTACAAAGTAATAACATCACAATGAACACATTATGATTTTAAGAACATGCAAAGATTAAAACTTACCACAATATTTTGTGCATCTCTGTGGTGTCATTCGCTGTGTCCTGGGGCACTGTGTTTGTCATCATGTGGCTTTCATAGCTAACAAAATTAAGACTTAGAATTGTCAAATAAAAAATCCAAGTGACATTTGTCATATAAAATTATTGAAACTTAAAATTATACCCGATATCTCCACAAAAACTGGCGTGCATGGGTAAGTCAGCTTCTGGGAGCATTTTTCCACATAGTGGACATTCTTTTTCAGCAATCTAAAAATAAAAACAAAAAAAATTTCAAAAAAATGTTATTCGTTACATGAATATGTAGTAAGCAAAGAGAACAACCACTTAATTACACAAGTAACATTAAACAACATATAATAATGCGATAGGAAATGGCTAATTGTCCCTATGTAGCCCTTTCTAGTGTATGGTGACTTAGCAGACACTTAACTACACCAGTCATTCACACACCCACACACATTCACACTCTGGTAGGGACGAGTCAACAAATAGCCACGGCAGCCCTGTGGCACACCAACAAATGTGAAGCTGCCATACACACTCGACATCTCAGGTTCACCACGACAATCACCAAAATGTCAACAGGCTTAGTTTGGAATTGCTTTAAATCACCATTTCATCTTCAGATGAAGATAATTTCTCAATGTTAGTTTCAACGTCCAGGGGGCCATCAACTTCACGTTGCTAAAAAAAAGCCCAGAGAAGTTTGTTCAAACTAGAGGCTGATCTCATAAACAAAGTAAACCTAGAAGTTAATAAATTAATATGGGTTAGGCAATTCTAATCATTTACCTGCTCATCTTCCGATGAAGTGATATTTGTAATACATTCTTGGACATGAAGAGCTAACACTTGCAGAGGCATTTCACGACTACATGACTTGCATGTTGCCTTTGGCATCTTTTCATATTCCTTAGCATCATCTGGGAGTGGACTCAGATCTAGTTCCTCTTGAAGTGGAACAATGTAAATGACTGTTTTACCAGCTCCTGTTGCTGTCTTTAATTGGGCTCCGGTGTAGCCCTCAGGATCTGGTGGGAGGACAGTAAGACGCCTATGTCCACGGCCTCCTATAAATTAATAAAAGACTGACTTAATTAAGTGGTTCTTAAATAAATATATGTACAAAATACACTGTAGCATTGCAAAGCACCTGATGCTTTTTTAAGCAGCCATCCTCCAGTTAAGACCTTCATTTTAGGATATGCTTCTGTCAGCTGAGTGGACACCTAATGATAAAGGGAAAAATGACCACAATTCCAATTGTGAATTTAACTTGCAAGACTCAAATGTGTAAATTGTTTCATATCTATAGACAATACATCTCCTTGAACAGCCTAAGAACTTTATTGTAAGGAATATTACCTGAACATGGTCCATGTCCTCTGAAATTGTGAGACTTCGTTTCCCCAGTCCTGCCAGAACATGCTCAAGTTCTTCTGAAGGCTGTGGAGTAGTTTCTGCATTACTGTGTAGCAGGTAACAGTTACAACGAAAAGATTTTGGTGCTTTAGTAGCTTTGACTGTGTTACTGCCACCGAGGAATCGTCTTTTCCCCAATAATTTGTGCCTTTGAAAAAGAGCAGGAAAAGATCTGCAGACAAGTGAAAACAATGTCACTAAACAAACTGCACAGAAAATTAAGAGAAACAGCATTGTATGAAAGCACTTGTTTAGCATTTTAACCCTTTCTTTATATTTATTTATCAAAATGAAGCTGAGATAAACCTGGTCATGTCTTGGTGTACATTGGTGGGGGTCAGATTCCGTCCCTGATGGGACTGTGTCTGGATCGGGGGCTGAAGCGTTTGGGGCGTCTCACCCTGCTGGTTAGGTACACGAGTAGGCGTCTGGCCCTGAACCTCTTGCAAATTCTGCTGTAGCACACTGACCAGGGCATGCACCGCAGATGAAATGTCGCCACTGACATTTGTCTGGAGGGCCAATGTAGGTAGTTGACAGATATTATCAAAGAATGTGCGCACATTTACGTTTAATTGGTCTTTGTCAGATACGTGACCTGCATGTCAACCACATCCCCTTAGCGCCATTTTGGGTGTATGACTCGCGTTGCTAGAGAAAGCCACAACTGAAGTTGAAGCAGCACAAAAGTCAAAATGATGGATAAAAAGAACAAGGACGAACACATCCCTTACAGGAATAAACTTGTGAAGGAGGCTAAAAATCGGTATTTTCAGAAATTGTCTACAATCAACATTGTAGATCCCTACGAACTCTAAAGTAACAAATGGGGCTCCGGCGTCTCATTACTGCTGAAAATATATCACTTCAGTAGGCGTAGCAAAATTCTGGCATATACGTATAATTAAGTAAAAGTAACCATCCAGAAACAGGACTCCACTAACACAGGCACTGCGCCAGGTATTATTTTCTGGATGATCCTTCATTAAACATGTTATCAACATAATTTACAAGCAGATACAGAAACATTATGTACATGCAGAGGTCGCAATAGAGATTTTTGATGTAATTTAAATGGACAGAATTAAAAAAATGATCTTTTCCTCCTAACATTTTCATTTTCAAATAATGAATAAAAATTCACAATTTATTTTTAACGAGATCCCTGCCTCCATTTAAATGTGTTGCCTTCTTGTGAATATGGCATGGCAGCCCTTTGCACGTGTACAATTTTCTGCAGGTTTATAAGATCTAAACACAAAGCAACCAACGCATTCATTGTTTATACACCTAGCTATCCCATCATACAACGCTACAGCACCCGGTACGTCATCTGACAAAGACCGATTTCAAATTAGCTTAATAAAATTGGAGGTGACCTCCCACAGATGGTTAGTGTTTTCAAATTTAGCTAAAGCTAATATGGTTAGCCGCTAACAAGAGTAACTCGCTGCTTAATCAGGCGAAATAAGCTGAAGTAAAACAAAACTCTGAAGTTCATAAACGGTACATGACCACAAAATCAACTTACTGCAGATGAACGTCGGTCATCCATCGCGCCATACACCGCCGCTGGCCAGCTCACACCGCTCCGATGCCGCGTTAACAGCCGCGCCACACTGAACGGCCGGAAATGACGTCAAATCTAGGCGCTTTCACCTGGATGTCAATTATTTTCCATGTAGCCAATGAGCACAAAGCCCGCCCCCTCATAAAATCAGGCTCAGCTTCGTAAACGAAAAAAAAAAACTGAACGTAATCGTAAATCTCTGGACTGAATGCAGAGGCGGGGAGCAGAAAGGTAAACTCAGCCGAAACTTGTTTCAGTGTGTTCTCCTTAATTTAAATCTTTTAATTTTTGCTTGCAGTTTTAAGTTTAGTCATATTTTTTTATTTACTTAATTTATTAATTTACAATTTATTTTTCCACACTTACATATTTTAGTTCGAATTTACAAATTCATTTTTAAAATTTCCCATTTTTTGTTGGAATTTACAATTTTTTTTTCAAGTTTTGAAATTTCATTAGATTTTACAATTTCATTTTTCGAGTTTTCAATGTTGTTTTTTATTTTTACACTGAGCTGAGCCCATTTTGATGCCATAGTCTTGAGCCTGGACTTAAAAACTTGAACGTTCTCTGCCGCCCTGAGGTCCTCTGGCAGCTCGTTCCAGAGGCGAGGGCCACAACACTGGAAGGACGCCTTGCCGTGAGTGTGTGTCCTGACTTTAGGGATGACCAGGAGATGCCTGCCAGAGGAGCACAGAGGCCGTGAGGGTTCATCTTGTAAAAGCAGTTCTGATAGATAAGAAGACCCAAGACCATTAAGACACTTAAAAACCATTAGAAGAACCTTAAAATTGAACCTGAAACATACGGGGAGCCAATGCAATGATTCTAAAACCGGTGTCATGTGCTCCCACCTCCTGGTCTTCATCAGGACACGTGCTGCTGAATTTTGTAGAAGTTGTAAGCCTGAGATGCTCTTTTTGGGAAGACCAGAAGGCAGGGCATTGCAGTAGTCTATCCTACTGGTGATAAAAGCATCAGCATCTCCGTATTGGCCCGAGAGAGAATGGGGCGGACTCTGGCAATGTTCTTTAGATGATTAAAACCTATTTTTGTGATGTTTTTAATGTGTGGGATAAAAGTCAGCTCAGAGTCAAAAATCATACCCAGGTTCTTCACTTGTTCAGATGAATTAAAAGACAGAGATTGTAATTTTGGTAAAAGCTTCTCTCTCTGGGCCTCAGGACCAATGACTAAAACTTCAGTTTTGTCCTGGTTGAGCTGGAGAAAGTTCTCTGCCATCCAGGATTCAATGTCTAAAATACAGTTAAAAAGTGTATCCATTGACCGAGAGTCATCAGGAGACACGGAGATGTACAACTGTGTATCATCAGCATAACTGTGAAAGTTAACCCCGTGTCTCCTGATGACTCCGCCAAGAGGGAGCATATAAAGATTAAAAAGCACTGGGCCTAAAATTGAACCCTGGGGCACACCACATGTAATTCCATGGACCCTAGAGGAACAGGTAACCAAACTCACCATGAAAGTCCTGTCTGTGAGGTAGAATGTGAACCATCTATGTACAGCACCAGAGAGGCTGATCTGTTGTAAACGAGTTAAAAGAACAGTGTGGTCTACTGTATCGAAGGAAGCTCTTAGATCCAGTAGGACCAACACTGTCAACTTCTGTTAATCATAATTTACTGTAAAATCATTTAAAATCTTCAGAAGTTAACCATTTTAGAATTAACTGTAGAGTGCTTCAACTTACTCTGACACTTAAACAGAATAATCTCCAAGTACAACTTAAACACTAACATAAACCAGAAATATTTACAAACCATTGGCATCTTCAGAGTAAAGTTCATGAGTAGAGCTTGCTGTGCTGTTCCTGTTTGACTGAGGATTGAACCCCCACTGTCTTTGCCCAGGTGTTTTTCATTACCAATCGGTGGCCATTTTGCTGGTGATTTCTGGGGGATGTAGTTCTCAGTGATGGTTGAGCACTTTCACCTCCAATTGTTCAGTTTTAACTCAACATGTAGAGAGGTCCTTCCAGGAAGCGAGGACCACAGGCGAACCCAGGGAAGGAGAAGAGCAGACACAGGACATTTCAATGTAGACGCACATGGATTGCGTCTGATGCAAAACAACAAACAAAAATAAACCTAACACTATATGTGCCTATATGTGCTATGTGAAGCAGATTATGTAAACAGAGTTCAGGTGATAGAAATGGATGTAGTAAACTATGTGCACTGAAAAAAAAGTCGCAAAAAGAACAAAATGAACATAACCCTATTGTTGGCGCAGCCATGCTGAATAGGAGTTGGAAACCGGCATCGGAGGACAAATAGACACACAGTCGTATTTGCGTTTGGCCTGCAATTGTTTTTTTTTTCTGTGAATGAGCAGTCCTTTTATTTCTCACAGGTGTGTAGCTCCGCCCACAATCCAATTCCAGGTCATTCAATTAAGAACACAAATGGAACAAACAAATCAAAACAGTCAACACCCCCACTTGTTCTTAAATTGGCAAAATACATTCCTATACATCAAACACAAACAAAACTCTTCAAATGCCAAATATAAACATCACAAACTTATCCATCCTTGTTTTGGACATAGGTTTGGTGAAAACATCTGCTACCATTTCCTCTGTAGGACAGTAATGAATGGTTATTTTCCCATCGCTGAGTACAGATCGAACAAAATGATATCGTATATCTATATGCTTACAGCGCTGGCGGCGGACTGGGTTTCTTGAAAGGGCAATAGCACCTTGATTATCCTCAAATATAGTTACAGGTGAGTATTCCACTCCATCGTTCATTCCAGCAAGCAACTGTACAAGATAAAGACTTTCCTGAACAGTAGCCGACAAAGCCATGTATTCTGCTTCGCATGTGGATAAAGCCACAGTGGATTGTTTCTTTGACTTCCAGGAAATAACAGGCCCACTCTGAGACAAAGTAAAACAGTAGCCAGTGACACTGCGCCTGTCATTCTGGTCTGCTCCCCAGTCCGCATCACTATAGGCCTCAAGTTTCAGATTGACCTTAGGTTCCTGTTTTCTGAAACACAGTTCCTGGTCGACAGTGCCTTTTAAATACCTCAACACATGTTTAGCTGCAACCCAATGTTGTTGTTTCGGTTCAGACAGATATTGTGATAATTTACCGACAACGTAACTTAGATCTGGTCGAGTACATGTCATTAGGTAAATTAAACTGCCAACCACTTCTCGATATATTTTTGAGTCAGCAGGTTCACCCTCACTGTCAAACTTTATTTTCATTTCACATGGTGTTGACCTTGGCTTACAATCAGTCATGTGAAATCTTTCCAAAATCTTGGTTATGCATCTCTTTTGGTTCATTTTTATTTCTCCTTGTTTCTGGGTAAAGTCAATGCCAAGGAAATGTCTCAGTTTTCCTAGATCTTTCATTTTGAATTCTGCTCCCAGCATTTCCTTCACACTTTTGAGGATTTGACAATCACTTGCTGCAATAATAAGATCATCAACCCAAACTATCAATATGACCTCTTCATAACCATTCCGTCTACTGTAAACACAGAAATCTGCTGTATTTTGGACAAAACCATTTTTAACAAGAAAATCATGAAGCATTTTATTCCAATTTCGTCCTGACTGCTTCAGACCATACAATGATTTGTTGAGCTTGCACACCAATTCCTCTCCTGTCTTAGACTTGACCTCAAATCCTTCAGGTTGTTCCACATAAACCTCACAGTCTATGGGGGCATGCAGATATGCAGTTTTGACATCCATCTGATGAAGATCTAAATCATACTGAGCTGCGAGCTGCATCAAAACACGTAATGACGTCATATCAGCAGTGGGTGAGAAGGTCTCATTATAATCAGTACCATACACTTGATTATATCCTTTTGCCACAAATCTGGCCTTGTATGTTGTCTCAATAGGATTTTCTTTAACAGTATAAACCCATCTACCCCCCACTGCTTGTTTACCTTCAGGTAGGGGCGTTAACGTGTACGTGTCGTTCTGTAAAAGAGAATCAATTTCATCTTTCATAGCACTAGCCCACTGTTCTGATTTTGAAGAGCTCAATGCCTCCTGTAGTGTCTTAGGAACATCGCATGCCACACGATAACAATAATCCGCATTCATCACATGATCTTCAGTCTTTGCTTGATAATCACAGTCAGTATAAAACTGAGGTGGTCTTCTCTCTCTCTTTGGATAACGAGCAATGTCACAACCCTCACTTTCACCTTTAATGCTGACGTTGGAATCACACATCTCTGTTTTTATCTCTTGGGGGACTACATCGGTCACATCAGGTGTTGGAACTGTCTACGCGCTATTCCTATGTTGCAAATGTTCATACATGTCTTCGTCTGTCTGAGTGTTACGTTCATTTGTTTGTTTTGACACAAACTTCACCAACCAGTTCCTCAATACTTTACCAGTGTCTGGGAAGAAAACCAAAAATGCAGGGCTGTTTTTGTCGTAGCCTACAAACATGCCCTTTTCACATCGTGTGTCCAACTTTCTTTTATCTTGTTTGTAAACAAAACACTCTGAGCCAAATGCTCTCATTTTAGACAGGTCTGGTGTTTTCCCAGTTAGCACGTAGTATGGAGTTTATCCAAGACGTCTGTTATAGCACCTATTTCTGATAGTAGCAGCAGTCTGTACTGCATATGTCCACAACTCTTTAGGCAGCTTACTCTCAATCAGCATGCATCTTGCCATCTCAAACAAGGTCCTCCATGCTCTTTCTGCAGTCCCATTCTGATGGGGTGAGTAAGGAGCTGAGGTTTCATGTCTGATGGCATTCTTGTTGAGCAGTGATTGAAACACCGAAGATGTAAATTCTGTTCCATTATCGGATCTTATGCATTTGATTTTTCCATAAGGGGCAACATCAGCAATGAATCTCTCAGTAGCTTTAACAGTATCACTCTTAGCCTTAAGAAAATAAGTGAACATGGCTCCTGAATAGTCATCTGTGAATACAACAGCGAATCTGAATCCATCTTTACCTGCTGGCTCTATCGGCCCAGCCAGGTCAGTGTGAACAAGTTCAAGCACTTCTTTAGCCTTCTCGTCTAGATTTGTATTTCTACTTTGTGTAAACTTTCCATTAATACATACTTCACATTTCTGATCAGCCTTCTTGCTTTCCCCTTTTATTTCCATACCTTTTGTGACATTTTCTAATTTCAGTATGTCGTCATAATTACAGTGACCTAATATTGTATGCCACGTCTGAACATCATAACACACATTGCATTTATCAACTTTACTTTGCAGAGTACTTAGATAGAATAGTCTGCCATGTGTGTTAATTTCAAAAGTCATACCGTTTTTATGGATGAGTCGGTTCTGTCCTTCTTTGAAGATGACTGTCGCTCCCTGCGCTGTAGCTGCTTTCACTGAAAATATGTCCTGTGAAAATGATGGGACGTAGAGCGCCTCCTTCAGCCTCATCTCCATATATTGTCCTGTACGGTCCTTCATGCACACTTTGGCGGTGCCTTTCTTTAACGCAATCCCGCTGGCCCGATCTCCATCAGCCAACTCCAGAATATGACTCTGGGGTGTGAAGTTTGGATCAAACTCTTCAAACATGCCAACATCAGTAATGATATGCCTCGTTGCTCCTGAGTCGACCATGAGGCCCTTCATCTTTACAATCCTGCCCGGATCGTCATCCAGTCGCACCTTGAAAGCAAAGGTGTGGTCCTCCTCGTCTACTGCTTGCTTCACCTTGTCCCGCTTTCTCCGTCGACAGTGTGCGTCTTTGTGCGTGGCGCTCTTACATAAGCTGCACTGTCTCTGCTCTCGGCGCTCCCCTGCTGATGTACACTCCGCAGCTTTGTGGCCTTTTTGCCCACAGGTGTAACAGGTGAATCTAGTACTCCAGGTGTCTCTTCCCCTCAACTTCATCACGCTGTCCTCTTCTGACCCGGAATCACCAAACTTTTCTGTGCTTTCGTAAGTCCCCAGCTTTGTTTTAAAGTCTGCAAACGTTATGCTTTCATCACTCTGCGTGATGTGAACAGAAAATGGTCTGAATGCATCAGGCAGGCCTTTTAAAATCATTGCTGTCAATAAACCATCACTTAGTGTCTCTCCCGCATTACGCAGTGCCGTGATAGCTGTCTCTGCCCGGATAATATAGTCTGTGACGCTCTCATTCACACCCTTTTGGAGACAAGTCAGCTCTGTGTACAAACTGATGATGCGCGGCTTTCCTTTTCCAGCGTAATGTTCGCGCAGGATCCGCAGCGCCTTCCTGCCATCATCTGCAGCGTCTCTCATTACCAGAGATAAACTCTTATCATCCAAGAGCTGAATTAGAACAGCATATGCTTCCTCATTTTTGCTGGAATCCTCCGTGTCCTCTTCATCATCATCTGCAGCTGGACCGTCACTCATGATGATGGATTTTAAGCCAAGCAGGCGCAAATGCGCTAGGAAGTTTGTTTCCCACAGTTCATAATTCTTTTCATCTCCGTCAAAACATAAGCGGTTCCATCGGCCTCCAAACTCTTTACTGGGCCCATCACCTGTTGGCGCAGCCATGCTGAATAGGAGTTGGAAACCGGCATCGGAGGACAAATAGACACACAGTCGTATTTGCGTTTGGCCTGCAATTGTTTTTGTTTTTTTTCTGTGAATGAGCAGTCCTTTTATTTCTCACAGGTGTGTAGCTCCGCCCACAATCCAATTCCAGGTCATTCAATTAAGAACACAAATGGAACAAACAAATCAAAACAGTCAACACCTATAATATATGTAAGGGAAAATCAGCGCTTGGAGCAACAATGGTATCAAAACATAAGGGCTAAATAATCTGTAGCCCATAACTGGTAACACTCAAAATAAAATTGATTACAATTGTAACAGAATGGAAGACTGTGTTTTTCCCCTCCTTTGCTCAAGACTAGTCTGCATGAGATATAACTCAAGGTCTCATGCATTACTTCTAACCTGCTTATTTTCAGCTCAACAGAAGAACGAAGAATGAACTCTTTTCTTTTAATTAATCAAAGAACTCTATTTTAATAAAGCTAATCCATCAAAGTGTTAGTCAATAAATAAGATGTGACCGATCTGTGAAATCAAAATATTAATTACCTTATTATAATCCTATAGAATATAAAGGTAATGTGACTTTAAGTGTTCCAACAGGACTCATTTCACGTAGCGTTAAAAAGACATGACACATTACGCTCACTGATCCAATCAGAATCTTACAGATCTGACGGAGGCGTGGTTCTGATGGTGTTTGGTAATTTTTCATTCGACAATAAACTATAACATCCAAAGTATAAAACTATGCCACGTCAGCTCTAACGCCAGTTCAAAGCATTCCAGAGAAAGTGACGGAGTGGCCAATCCTGATCTAAACTCTTTAACTGAAAGAACCAACGACAAGCTGACAAATCCAGTCGCTATACCAACCAGCGACAACAGTTCCTTTCAGAACAAAAGCTCAACCTTCCGGACCCAGACTTAGGTCTCACCAGATGCCAATAACTCTTATGCCCGGAAGTAACTCAAGACGGGTTTGATCGGAACCGCGGCTTTTCCTACTAGCTCGGTTCCAGATAGGGTCCACTGGACCTCGATATTCCTGATCTACAGAGGACTTCCACCAAGGGTAGGTAGACCGTCATGATGGTGTCTCATGTGTTTCTGAACTTCCTAACCAAAGCTTAATGCGAAAACAACATCCTCAATTCCCGTCAGATCAATCGCTTCTTCGGATTTGCTGGTTCTGATTAACATCACACGTCATCCATTCACCGTCTCATCCACCTTAGTTACACCATACATTTAGTTTTAAAGTCAGTCTAGTTTAATTTGTTAGTAATAAAATTCTTAACTTTTAAACTTGACTCTCTCTATTCTGTTGTCTCTGAGTGAATACATAACGGTTATCTTATCCCTGCAATAAAAAGATCCAATCTTCTGGTTTAAATAATCCACCAATCCGTAAAGTGGATTCCATATTTCCTATGGAATCCCACGCCTTATGGCTCATTAAAAAACTTTAATCTATTTCATTACATAATAGAAATGACGAAAAGAAATCAGCTGTAATGAAATAATGCAAACATGTATCTGTGAATATCGGTCTAAAGAATCAATAATATAGCTACTAGTAATATAAAGAAGATGAAACACTTAAATGTAAATCAGTGTTGTTAGTAATCAAATCTATATGTGAATATACCACAGTAGGAATCAGAGATTAGTAGATAAAATGAAGAATGCAATGTACTCAAATTAGTCCTTTAGTGTTCAAAAATTGCAAAAATGATCAAAAACACTAGGAATTGAAAAATAAAAGAAAGTTGATTTTGGATTAAACATAACAGTTAGTAAACTTACTCACTGGTAACTGCCATGAACACTGCAGAATCACAAAAGAGTCATCCAAGTCTGTAGGTTACGTTTAGACATGAATTTTATCCACGTGCACACACACACACACACACACACACACACACACACACACACACACACACACACACACACACAACAGAACTTGTGAGACCTGAAACAGAGAACCGAGCGAGAGCGGATGGAAAATTCACCCCCCTTTTCAGTTGATTTGATTTTGGTCATCAGAATTATGGGTTGGCGGAACCCTTGTGTAATTTGATCTGATTTCTGTGGGACCCACTTATAAATGGGATCTTTGTTTCTTTCGGTGATCTTGATCTGATACACGATCGGAGAGTTTTTCAGTTATCCAGTATGGACCAGACCACTTTGGCAAAATTTTCTTAACCAGTTTACCAGAGGTTGCTTTTGTGTGACCTGGAATTAGGAGCAAAGATGTAGAACCAGGCCTCATCACCCACGTTGAGTTCAGAATGTAAGGCCTTCTGATCATAATAAGCCTTCCTGCCCTCGGTTGATTTCTCTAGATTTGTTTGAGCAAAAGAAAACGCTGCAGGCAGATGGTTTTTCTGGCCTTGCAAATACTGCTCTTTGGTGTAAGCCGTAGCTACACTGGGTTGAACTGACTGATACAGCAGGTGAAGCGGCAGGGTCATTTGTCTACCCGTCATCATTTCAAACGGGAAGACACCTGTAGACTCATGAGGAATGGCCCATATGGCCATGAGGACCAACAGAAGCTTCACATCCCAGTCTCTGTGATTAGAGGACACATATTTCTTTAACATGCCGACAAGTGTCCGGTTCATACGTTCCATCTGTCCGGAAGACTGGGGCCGATAACAATGTGGAAATTGGCCTTGACACCCAACGTCCGCCAAAGATGTTCCATCACCCTAGAGGTGAAGTGAGTTGCCCTATCCGAGTTAACACGTTTGGGGAGACCAAACCGGGAGAAGATGTGGATCATCCAGAGGACAGCAGTTGTCTGAGCCATGTCGTTAGGTGCCAGCAAACACTCAGCCCATTTGGTGAATGCACAGGTCACGGTCAAGAAGTATTTGTTACCTCGAGTGGACTTGGTCAGGGGCCCCACCCAATCGAATTGCAAGTCCGACCACGGAGTGGACGGCCCTCTGCTCTGAAGAGGAGCTCTGTGGATGGGGTTAGATTGTTGAAATTGGCAGCAAACCAGACAGCTCTGAATGTAGTCTGAGATGTTTCGGTGCATCCCCAGCCAATAAGCAACCTGGCTCAGGGCACTGAACGTGGCCTTGACACCTTTGTGCCCAGATGAAGGAGAATCATGAGCTTGTGCTATCACAGCTTGTGGTGGACAGAAAATCATCATTGAGACTCAGCACCAGCCAGTGACCTTCCTTAACAGTCAGCGCATCAGAAATGGTGTGGTGACCAATGCGCGAATCGCAACATGGCTGCTGGCTCTTCAATGCTTCGACATTGAAGTACGCTACGCCCAGAACCAACGTAGCCCTCTTGGCATGGGTTTGGCTGTGTGCCAACACTGCTCGGACGACGCTGTCGCGTCAGTCCCACCAGCCAGCCCTCCTCAGACTCTTCAAAACCCCAACCACCACTACTTCGATCAGTCTCTCTGTGTGGACTTGAAAGTAATTTCATGCACATAGATATGTTCTTACCCACAAATCAGAGAACCTTCTGTCTGAAAGACGGCGTGATGTTCTGAGGCATTGCTACAACTAACAATGCACAGCATTGTAGGGTCGGCAAATTGAGTGCTTTAAGAGCTAAAGATATATATTACCTCCACTTCTGACCAGTAAGCTGTGATACTCTATTTAAATATAGAATTTCAACCCTGCTTGGTCTTTACATTATTAAGTCAGATGATCTAGGGTTCTTGCTTTATCAGGGGATTGTATACACTTCATTTGATTCAGAAAAGAGTCATGTTTATAAAAGTAAGAATTTATTTTACAAAAAATTAAAGCATGACAAGTTAACTAAGCATTTACTGTGATGGATGGAACTAAATGTGATGTATGAACCTATGTGTCAATACAATGTTAGTCATAGCTTCCTTATCTAGGAGAGCGGAGTTCTGGATGTAAAAGAATTTGGTTTGCGTTAAGCTATGAAGGTGGTTGTTATCAAAACATATCAGACCCAATCTGTCATGTCTACGTACCCACTCGAAGACCCCCGTGATAAATCCGGAATGTCGAAGTCCTCCGACTTCCAGGCACCGAGGTCCGTAGAAGAAACTGCAGCACTACTAAACCGGTCTTAGAGTTGTCTCCAGGTCACAACAGACGGATGGAGCCGCGCGTCTGGGACTCTTAAGGAGTCTAAACAATATCAGCTCGTTCTGCAGGAACTGTTTCTGTATCAGCTTCGCAGGTGCAAAAAGGTTTTGACGACGTGTCATAAGCTGTGATGGTTAAAGAAGTTTTGCTTCAGGTGGCCGGTCTGAAGCTTTCTCTAGAACTGGGAGATCACCCGAGAGTGATCCAGTTTTAATGTTCTCATGTTATGATTTGCATAGCCAACCAAAAGTTGACAAGTTTGAGAAATGTTACCAAGAAACTCAGAAACACGCCATCTTTGATACGGATGCTCTGACTGGGGTAAAAGACTATCGTGTCAGAGTTTAACTTAACCTTACTTTGTCCTTGTGTGAGTGCGAATGGTGATGACCTTGTCATATAAACAAGCTGAAACATATTTCAATCACTGTAATCATAACATAACATTCATTTCACACTTCAGTCATTGAACACAGATTAATGAAACATTTCATTATATTATAATTATTATAAGTAGCAATAAACAAATGTTTATTTAGTGATAGCTTATAAGTTATAGAAGTTCATATTGATTTAGGAAATCATTCTTGATTTAGCAACTAATCCGAGCTGGAGTGTTCCTTATATGGAGGCATGACGGATCCTGTAGAAGATGAGGAAAGCTTGAACCTTGAGGAGGGAACATTATTGTTGACAATTCGTTATCTGTGTTCAGAGCTGCAGAGGCTCTGAGCTCCAGCTGGTGAGATGAAGGCAGGCCAATTTAAAGGAACACATGCAGTCTCGTGTCTCCTTTTTGACCAGATGTTGAATGGTCAAACAGTACCTAAAAACTGGCCATTGCTGAACGTTACAGCATGATTGCGTCTGATGTGGTTTTTAATGCAGACCAAATTCTTTTCACACCCAGAACTCAGTTTCTTCTAGATACAAGGTTCTGATAAACGCACACCATTCAATCATCATACATCACTTACATTCATCCATCACATTCGTCTTATTTAACTTGTCTTGTTTTCAGTTTGTTTAGAAAATACATTTCTTACTTTTTATAAACCTGACTTTGTCAGAATTAATACGAAGTGTGTTTGATCACGGAAAAAGCAAAGAATCCTAGAATCGTCTGATTAACATCCAAAGACCCTGCAGGTTGATATCCTATATTTATATAGAATATCACATCTTATTGGTCATAAGTAAAGGTAATATATTAAGCTTAAAAGCAACATTATTTACACCTTCTACCATAGTAATGTTTGGTTTGATGTAACGGCTTGCATCAAGTGTGTGTGTGTGTATGAATGGCTGTCTTTTTTTCATTAACGTGAGGGACACAACACATTTCTTGATATATCAATGAGATGGTCAGTTAGTGTGTGAGCTCTGCAGCAAAGCCCAGCCTGTGATTGGTGCTGCCTTTATGCGCCTCAGACAATAAATGGACCTCCCAGCAAAGCAGCTGGGCCGGGCTCTTCACACTGCTCCACTCTTCCATACACTGTAAAACTTCACTTCTGTCCAGCTTAGTTTTCATCAGATATCATTCTGTAAAATACAAAACTGAACCTCTACTTCGCTTTTAACAAACGCCAATTTTTAGCCTTTTTTCAATTTCATCTTTTTATCTTTCCATGAAAACTGGCCGAGATTTCTACAACAGACCTTACTCAGCAGGAAGTAACACCGTAGAAACAGAGCTGTTAAGAGTGTTTGCACCCTCACAGATTTATTTTGTTTCTGCTTTTCTGTTGTTTCAGAAAATGCAAAATTAGACATAAAACTAAATAGGTAATAGTTTCAAACAGTGACTTAATTTATTTATGGGACAAATCTGTCCAAACCATTTTGCCCTGTGTGCAAATGCTGCTTGTTAAATCAAGAATTAACCAGATTACTTAGAAAGCTCACTTCAGTTCCACCAGAAACATTCAAGTACTTGCTTGTATTTGTACTTTATTGAGTAATTCTGCAGAGGCTTACTCTTTCCTTTGACTCGACTACATTTTAAAGCATTTATCTGTGCCTTCTTCCAGACTTTGGAGGCAGCGTCACTAGCTGGGAATCCCAGACTGTCCTCTGAAGGATTTCCCAAGCCCACCTTGAGATAAAATCCCTCCTGGATCAGCCCCAGCATCTCCTCCTGGTTGGACGTGACTCCAGTATTAAAAAAATTCTCACGAGCAAAAGAAACTTTCTGTTGTCAACAAGGAAGTATTCCATGTGCATGTGCAACAGTGCCTGTGCACATGAGAAACATTCTCAGTGTTGCCTGTGCAGGCCAGAGTTATTTTTGTGCACATGAAGAAAACTGGTCATGTGGAGCAAAGACGTTTCTCTGAAAAGTTTAAATAATGAAAAACGAAATAATTTTAGGTGACTGAATTCACATATTTCTTTTTGTTAATAAAAGTCTTGTTTGTGTGACATTCCTAACATCCCATAATAATCTATGCCCATATTACATTCATCAGTGTAACACTGGGTCTGCTGTAGAGTGCTGCCATCTACGAACACAGAAGGACATCATTTTAGAAAAGTGACTAAACTAATCAATCAAGAAACAAAACTTCCTTCAGCGTTGCGCAACATTCTATATATTTTTACTGAAGATCAGAAAGTCAGGAATCAGGCCATTATTGCACCTTGTTATCTGGCAACAGTCTACCACCAGCTCTCCAAATATTACTGAGTTTAAGCTTTGCTAAAACCTTTTTACAGTGACTCCACCTCTACTCGTGCTCTTGGGAACGTTCTCTGTGATTCAGCTGTCAATCATGAGCGACCAAAAGCTCAGTGAAAGGCATTGTGTTGCCTGAGTGGTGAGCATTTCTGAGGCCCATGCGGGTGGGGTAGAAAGGCCTTTGTTTGGGGTTTCCCACTCCATCGGCCTGTTTGGGGCTCTCTGGAAATGGGGCCACAGTAAACAAACAATAAGTTTCAATCAATGGATAATGAAGCACGTTTTTACAGAGGGAAAAATCTGCAGCACATTCATTCAGAAAAAATATTCTGTTTTTATTTTGTTGCACCAATTGAAATGAGGATTGACCATAGTCTCATTTTGCTGTTCTACATCTATTATTTGGGATCTTCGCAACCAAATCAAGTCAAAAATGAAATCTGATTGTTCAACAGAAAACTGCTCAACACTTGAATCTATTTAGAGGTGACTGATCTTGCCTTAACTGGTTTGTTTTGCAACACAGATTCACCCTGATAAACTTGTTTCCTGTTCATTCTTGCATGCATTCACATTTTGTTCCAGTTATTCAGTGGACATTAAAACATCAGGTGGCTGTCACCAGAGTGAGGCTGTCTACAGAACATCTCCTTTTGACTGAGACTAGAGTTGTAGTGGTTCCTATGCTGCACATCGGGAGGTTTAGGGGAGACTGGGAACAATAGACCACACACTAACACCCCCCCACCCCCCCAATCCACCCACCCACCCACAGGGATATCTGTCCTCCATTGCCCTGTGAGAGAAGCATCCAGCTCAGAGGCCAACCCATCAGAGCCACTTGACTCAGAGGTGTAGCGGCACCAGGAGCATTGAACTCAAGCACCAGGACAGAAACTCGTTCTACGTCTGAACCTCTACATCAGCGTCTTTGTCTGCAACTCTTTTGTCTGACAACAAAAATTAGGGGAAACATAAACGTCTTAAAGTTTGTTCCTCACCACCATTTTTGGAATTCTTATCTCAAATCAAAATAGATCAGAATATCAGGCTAAACCCATCCACAGGTACGGCTGAGGAGGTGGAGTTAGTTTCATAGTTAACAATTCTGCGCTTTCCATTGTAAAACGTTCAGATGGAGACCGTCAGCAGGTGAACTGGATCCACTAGAATAAATAGTTTAATCCTGACTGGATTTGTGCTCTAACAGCTGAGAGGGGTCACAAAGTGGATTAAAAACTCTCATCTCTAAAATGTTACAGTGGTTCATGTGAACATTATTTTATCTACCTTAAAAAGACAATCCGGAGAATGTTTTTGACCAACATCACCATCTAGAGTAATGTATCACACCTTAAGACGTTAATTTCACTTCCATAGTTACGGTCAAAAGCAACGTCTGTCGTTAATGAACAATTCAATTCAAGATTATTTATATAGCGCCAAATCACGAGAGTCGTCTCAAGGCACTTCACACAATAAACATTCCCATACAGGTGTAACAGAATGAAATGACTGTTTTCCACCAAAAGTCATAGCCCCCCCCCCCCCCCCCCCCCCCCCCCCCGACACAGGACTGGTCTGCATGAGATATGGCCTCAAGGTCTCATGCATTTGCTTCTAAACTGCTTCTTTTCAGCTCAACAGAAGAATGAAGAAAGGACTCTCTTCTTTTAATTAATTAAAGAACTCTATTTTAATAAGCTAATCACACAAAGTGTTAGTCAATAAATAAGATGTGACCAATCTGTGAAATCAAAATATTAATTACTTTATTATAATCCTATATGACTTTAAATGTTCCACTAGGACTGATCTCACGTAGCGTTAAAAGACGACACATTACTTTTACTGATCCAATCAGAATCTGCCAGATCTGACGGAGGCGTGGCTTTGGTGGTGCTTGGTAAAATCTGTCATCTTTTCATTCGACCATAAACCAAAACATCCGAAGTATAAAAATATGCCCACGCCATCTTTAACGCCAGTTCAAAGCGTTCTAGAGAAGTTGTCGGAGTGGCCAATCCGTAACTTTACTCTTCAGCCAAAAGAACCAACGACAAGCTGGATAAAATTGGTTGCTGTTCCAGCTGCTGCAACGGTTCCTTTCAGAATAAAAGCTGAACCATCACAACCCAGGTTTGGGTCTCGCTAGACGCCAACAAAATCGTTGTGACCCGGAAGTATCTCAAAGACTGGTCTGGTCGGCAACCGCTGCTTTTCCTACAGGCTTCGGTTCCAGAAAAGGTCAAGCTGGACCTCAACATACCTGATCTAACGGGGACTTCCGCTAATGGTATGTAGGCCGATGAAATGGCGTCGAAAGTGTTTATGAATTTCCTAATCAAAGCTTAGCGCGACGACATCACCTTCAGTTCCCATCAGAACTAATCGCTTCTTCAAATTTGCTGGTTCTGAGCAACATTACACACCACACCATTCTCCGTCTCATTCACCTTAGTTACACCATACATTTAGTGTTTAAGTTAGTCTAGTTTAATTTGTTTAGTAATAAATCTTAAAACTTTTAAACTCGACTCTCTCTTCTGTTGTCTCTGAGTGAATACGAAGTTGTTTTCTAATCCCAGCAATAAAAAAGTTTTCTGGTTTAAAATAACCTCACAGATCCATAAGGTTGGTTTCATATTTCCTATGGAATCTTTTGTCTTATGGCTTATTAAATAACATGTAATTTAAATCATTACACAGGTCAGGGGCCTTATTTATCACGCTTGCTTATGCTCAAAACGGGGTCGAAAAACTGCGTAAGAAACTTTCCACGTAAACTTTGGGATTTATGAAAGAAAACTTAGCAGAAAAATGTGCACAACTTTAAGTTGACTAAGGACCTGGCTTACACACATGTTGGACATGGAGAGCACCTGCAGTGCTGCTGCTGAGAAGATACAATTATGAAATCCTGCAGCATTATCTCTTGTACTGCTTCGTTTTCACACAGAACAAGACCCCCCACATGCACACACACGCGCGCGTACACACACACACACACACACACAGCCTGAAGCGCAAGAATACGGAATGCAGAATATCAGCCGGGGGACAGATTGAGACAGAATGTCATGCGTTTGTGACCCAATAGATCATGCACCCTGGCTAGTTGTACAGGGTAGATCTCCGTTTGGCTGACTGGTTAGCATGCGTGACTTTCACCTGGGAGTCTGGGGGATCAAATTCTGATTGGACCATTTTTTTTAATATCCGCCACAGATCTCTCTGAAGAATTCACAACATTGACGGCTTCAGCAACGCTGTGCCACTCCGTGGATTTTCTCTTATTTGTTTTGCAAAAGCACTTCCTTTCATTTCTCCACCTCACCCACAGGTACCTCAATTTCTGCTTCCTTGAGCTGCCTTGATCTACGGTCGCCATGTCATTGGCGGAGCGCTGCAACAGCCGGCTTATGTATACGCATGAGATCCACAAGACACTTTGTATTGACTATTTATGACAGTAAATGGGCGTGGTGAGGGCGGGATGTGACTAAAATGCAGCTGAGAAACATTTGGTTAGTCTCCGATTTATGAAGCAGAGATTGCATGCAGTTGTGCGTACTCCATGTTTGATAGATCACAAAGCAATGTTTGATAAATGAGACCCCAGTTCATTACGCCAATCACTAAATAGTTTCCTATATAAGGAACCCAGCAGGTTGAATCAAGTCACTGACTAGTGTCAGGGTCTTTACAGCAATCCTCATACTAAGCAAGCATTTAGCGACAGTGGAGAGGAAAACTCTCTTTTAAAAAGAAAGAAACCTCCAGAGGATTTTGGCTCAGTATAAGCAGCCATCCTCCACAACTCACTAGGGATCAAGATGACACGCACACACTCACGCACGCACACACAAACAAGCAAACAACATATATAAGTAGTGTTTCTATGGTTACATTGTGATTTCTTGGTAAATATTCTATTTGGTGAGAGATAAACTTTTTTGTATTTATCCTAGTGGATCTATATTTAAACAGGTAAACTAGTAGTAGCACATTCAAATAAAGTAAAATGTTATTATCAGGAGAGAGAGAATGTTTAAGTGGTTATCAACAGTGTTCAAGCCGATGGCCCCCTCCATGAGGGCACCACAGCTCAGCAAAACATCATTGTAGCTTCTTCTGGGGAGAAAAACACTTAAAAAATAAATTGAACGGCTGAAATATCAGGAAATAATACAGTTAAAGAGCAGATTGTAGAAGAAAGTAGTAGAGTGTGAAAAGTTGTCAGTGTATCCTCCAGCAGTCTAAGCCTATAGCAGCATAACTACAGAGATAACTCTGGATAACCTAGCCTTTTAGATGGAGGCATATTGGAGGCAGGGCAAGAGAGAGCCGTCTTTACTGACTGTACACTCCACCTCCTTCTACTCCCCCACTTGTCCTGATTTAGGCTAACATCAGATTTTAACCATAGGCCCTATCAAATAAAAATGGTTTAAGCCTAGTCTTAAAAGTAGACAAGATGTATGCCACAATGATTAAAGCTGGGAGCTGGTTCCACAGGAGAGGAGCCTGATAACTAAAAGATCTGCCTCCCATCCTATTTTTAGATATTCTGGGAACCACCAGTAAACCTGCAGTCTGACAGTGAAGTGCTCGGTTAGGAATGTATGGAACAATCAGATCACTGATGTATGATGGAGCTTGATTATTATTTATATGTGAGAAGAAGGATCTTAAAATCTATTCTGAATTTAACAGGTAGCCAATGTAGGGAAGCTAAGACAGGAGAGATATGATCGCTCTTTTTAATTCTCATCAGAACTCTAGCTGCAGCATTTTGGACAAGCTGAAGACTTTTAACTACATTCTGTGGACTTCCTGATATTAATGAATTACAGTAATCCAGTCTTGATGTAATAAATGCATGAACTAGTTTTTCAGCATCACTCCTGGAAAGGATGCTTCTAATCATAGCAATATTCCGAAGGTGAAACTAGGAAGTCCTACAAACCTGCTTAACGTGGGATTTGAATGGCATGTCCTTGTCGAAGATAACACCAAGGTTCCTTACTTTGTTCTCTGAGACTTATTTAATGCCGTTCAGGTCAGGTGATTGACTAAGCAATTTTCTTTTGTGGATTTCTGGTCCAAAGATGAGAACTTCAGTCTTGTCTTGATTTAAAAGCAAACAGTTTTGAGTCATCCAATGTTTTATGTCTTCATGACAAGCCTGTAATCTACCTAACCGATTAGGTTCATCAGGGTTAATGAATGAATATAACCGAGTATCGTCAGAATAATAGTGGAAGTTTATCCCATGCTGTCAAATGATTTTACCAATGAGAAGCATATATATAGTAAAAAGAATTGGTCCAAGCACAGAACCCTGTGGTACTCCATAAGTAACCCTGGAGTGTGAAGAAGATTTGTCATGTGCATTTACAAAATGAAATCAATCGGACAGGTAGGATTTAAACTAGGGATGAGCACATAGGCGTCATTTTAACCGGGGACGCCGGGGACATGTCCCCGGCAAAATTTGTGATTGGCAGCAGTGCCCCCCCCCCACTTTCAAAAACGCCTGCTGATGAGGATTTTTGTTTTACCAGCTCAGATCTTATACCAGGGGTCGGCAACCTATTCCCATCAAAGAGCCATTATTACCCATTTCCCACGGTAATTTTGGACGGACCTTAATAAGCAGTGACTTAAGTGAAGCAGGCAGGTCGCGCTAGAAAATTTAGTTTAAAAAGATGTCATAAATGTTTTCCCCCGTCCTTTTTATTTATAAAGTTGAAGTAAAAACTCACAATTTAATTTTCATTCATTTGTCATTAATATGTAGTCTACACCCGTGCGTTAAGTGGACCATCTTCCAGTTAACGCAAAGCATCCAGCACCACCTCTCCAAATGCGTAAAATGTGCATCAGCCGCTAGTTAGGCGTGTCGCGCGCACCATCAGCTGATCAGCCCAGACAAGAGCAGAGCAAATAGAGAAAGAATAGAGGATAATTGTGTCTGGATGTGGATGGAGATTACATTTTACAGCAGCCTGATCATCATTTAAATACGTAAACCATCACCTGGCTTCTAGTCCATGCTATCAGCATTATTTTAATTGGTGTGTGTGTGTGTGTGTGTGTGTGTGTGTGTTTTCCACTTCAAACACTGGTCTAACCAACCAGACCAGCGTGTCCAGTAACATATTAATGTTACAATTAAACAGTTACACTTCATGTAGGCTAGGAACGTTTCACCTGCCGTGGCCCGACCGCTTCTGCTCCACATAAACTTTGTCCGTGATCAAACGTCTCTACGCGCCATGCGTCTCCATATTAGAGACGGGAACAAGCGCTGTTCAGCCAAAGTTTCATAATTTCATAAAAAGAACATTTTTCCAAGTGACACATCCCTCAGAGAGACCGGGTTTCCAGACTGTTTCAGTGGGAGGAAATCTTATCGCATGCACCGTGGTTCTGCACTGTGCTGCGAACCCCAGATCTTCAGCTCACTGTCCACCGTGGGCGCTCCGAGCTGCGCTGAACACAGTGTCCAGTATAAAGCTCTGATGTTCTGATGGGAATATTTTACCTCCGCGATGTGCGTTAACGATTAAAATGTCAGCTCATCCATGCGCATCAGTGTGCGTCGGGGTAATTCTTTCAAACCAAGCAACATCCTTGAGTTCATCTGTCAAAATAAACAGTCAAATGGAAATATATGTAACCTGCCATTTAACTGTTTTGCCTTCCTGTGAAGATTGTTGCAAAGAGAAACAATTAAACTTGATTAACCCCAGAGCCACCCAGAGAACCAGAGCGCATGCAGGAAGATTCCTCCCACTGAAGCGAGTGTTTTCCAAACCCTGTCTCTCAGACAGACTTGTCCCTTAGAAAATGTTCCCTGATTATGAAACTTTGGCTGAATAGTGCTTGTTCCTGTCTCTAATGTGGCGACACATCCAGGAGCCGTCTGAGGAGAATCCCAGAATCTCACATCCTCTTCAGCTCATAAAGCGCCAATATGATTACGCACAAGCGTGACGCGTCAACCAGGTCTCACAGTAAGACCGGGTTGGAACTGTTCAGGTTTACGCAGACAATCTTTACATTTAGAATTGGCATACAGGTGTAAAATTAATGCAGTAAAATATAAAGCATTTTATTTAAATATCCATTCATTATTTTACAAGCACAGAGAGCCGCATCAGATGGATGGAAGAGCCGCATGCAGCTCCAGAGCCGCGGATTGCCGACCCCTGTGCTAGTCTACTTTATTGTCCCCAGCAATTTTTAAACCCCACTCAAGTGTATGGTTATCGTCCCCAGCAATTCTGAAAACAAACTGACGCCCTTGGATGAGCAAGATAAACCATTTTTGACGAATACGAGCATGAAATGAGTATAACTCGTAAATATCTGTAATCGTGTTGAAGGAAAATCCTCATTGGGTAACTGCCTGTCTTCACACTCTGATTAGCCAGTCACATAGAGCGCCCGCCCCTCCCTACACACAAAACTCTGCAGCCGGGAGCTCAGTCCGTCCGGCCAATCCACGCACACACACAGACAGTAACAGATCTCTCTGTGCTTGCTTCACTGTTGCTCACGTTTCTTCAGTTTTCCCTAGGTTTTCCTCAGCTCGCCTATTTTTCGGCTGAATACTTAAAGTTACTTTTCTCATAACTTACGTGGTGCATTTGACAAGACAGAGCTGACGTGCTGCGTCAGTCACTGCCTCCGCTTCAGGTTTTTTTTTTAACTCTCTCTCTCTCTCTCTCTCTCTCTCTCTCTATCTATCTCTCTCTCACACACACACACCTTAATCAACATTGTTTTATAACTTTGTGTGGGAAACATGCCAAGAACGTTAAGAAAAAAATCTGTTTAATCAAATTAAAATAAAAAATATATATAAAGTTATGTCTGGTGCTAGTATTTCATATTTCCTAGTTCCTACTGCATGAGTTCAGATGTATTAATCCATGCACTTAAATAATAATGTTCTGATTTTATTGAACAACTTGTTCTGTAATAGTTCCTTTATTATTGTGTTCAAAAATATTTAATCTCAATTCTGAGGGTGCTCTGTAAATATTTTTTCAAATAAACAAGGAAATGCATCCTTAAATAATTTGGTTGGGATTAGATCTAAAATGCAAGTTGAAGGTTTAAATGAAGCTAATATTTTTGATAACTCTGAAAGCTCAACTGGATCAAAACGGTTCAAACACAGATGAGGTTCTACAGTTACCTCTGATGCTGCCTCACTTACTGAGGAAGGAAAAATTGCATTAGGGAGGGTGCTAATTATTTTGTTTCTAATTCATTTTACTTGTTAAAAATCCCATAAAGTCATTACTGCTGAGGGCTAAGGGAATAGATGGTTCAGAGCTATGACTCTTTGTAAGTTTGGCAACTGCACTGAAAAGAAATTTAGAATTATTCTTATTCTCCTCAATTAACGATGAAACATATGTGGTTCTTGCTTGTCTAAGCTTATTTTTATAAAGCACAAGACTATTTTTCCAGGATAAGTAGGACTCCTTCTGGTATGTAGAGCGCCATGTTCTCTCCAATTTCCTAGTTTTGTTTAAAGGCTCGTAAATGATAATTAAACCAGGGAGCCAACTTCATGTGCCTAATTAACTTCTATTTTAAAGGGGCAACATCATCTAATGCCACACATAAAGAGGAATTAACATGATGAACTAATGCATCAATTTGTGAGGGGCTAGAAATGAAAATATTGCCCTCTGCTACATGCCTCTGAGATGCTGAGGACAGTAAAGATGGAACAGTTGATTTAAAAGATGCAACTGCGTTGTCAGAGACTGACTATGGTGAAATTTACTTTCATGTCTCGAGAACTCAGTTGTAAAAAACTCAAAGGTTATCAGAAAGTGGTCCGAGAGGACTGGATTATGTGGAAATGTCATTATTTCCTCACACTGTCATGATCCGCCCCGGCCTCCCTGACTGTGTCTCTCCTGCCTTGATTAACCTTATTGTTCTCACCTGTCCCTCGTTACTCTGCCCATGTGTTCCTGATTTCCCTGTGTATTTATATCTCCCTCCTTGTTGCTGTCTTCATCTGATCATTGTTTGTTCATGCGTGTTTTGTCCCGTCTCTCCCGTTCCACTATTAAACCATTTTTATTTTTTTCATCCGTGCCTGCTTTCCTGCCTCCTTAACCCTCCACCACACTTGGTCCGCCATCTCCACCCTCACATCATGACACACACTCTATGCCATAAGTCAGCACAAGGTCTAATGTATGATGACAGGAGTGGGTGGAACTATGTATTCTTTGGGCAAAACCAATTGAGTCTAAGATATTACTAAAGGCTACATTGAGGCTATCATTTTCAATGTCCACATGAATATTAAAATCCCCCACTACAATGACCTTATCAGTATTTAGCACCAAATCAGATAAAAAATCAGAGATCTGATCCAAAAACTCAGAATAAGGGCCTGGTGGACAATATAAAACTGCAAACAAGAGTGGGTTTTACAGTTTTGCAATCTGGATTAGGAAAACTAAGAATAAGATGTTCAAACGAACTGTAATTATTAATTGGTAAGGGATTGATTAATCGGTCTGAATGAAAAATGGTTGCTACTCCTCTTCGCCCTGTACTTCGAGCAATATGATGATTTAAATAATTAGAAGGAGTCGACTTGTTTAAACTAACATAGTCCTCTTGCTGCAGCCAGGATTCTGAGAGAGAGAGCAAAGAGATCTGATTATCACAAATCAAGTCATTAAGTATAATATCTTAGTCTTAGAAAAAATAGACCTAATGTTCAACACACACACTTCTAGCCAGCAAATCGAGCTAAAACACATTGTTTTACAATTATTATTCTCATGGTATGTTATTTCTTCATATACAAACTGCTCGGCCAAAAAAAGTCACTGCCAAAAAAAAGGTCACACACTAACATTTAATTGGACCGCCTTTAGCTTTGATTACATCACCCATTTGCTGTGGTGTTGTTTGAATAAGCTTCTGCAGCATTACCAGATTTAGTTCCATCCATTAAAGGCACAGTCTGCAACATTTAAATGTAGAATAACTTTAAAAATGTTTGATTTTGACCATCTGACCCAATTTTATCAAAAAAAGTAAATAATCTTTAATATTTCAATTTTCTCCTTAGTCCCTCCCCTGCCCTGTAGAGCTCAGCCAATGGCTGTGTCTCAATTCAGGGTCTGCATCCTACCTCGGCCGGATTCGTCGGCCGGTTACGTCACAGCGCCGCGACTCGGCCTGTCCCAATTCGAAGACTCCTTCAAATGCGGTCGACGAATGCGGCCTTCTTTTTGCCTGAATAAAGGATGGGTCGGGTGTATCCTTCAATAGGTAGCATTTCCCAAGATGCCTTGCGGGCCGGCCGGCAGAAAAACTTAAAAACAATGGCGGACAGTGAAGCGGGAGCTGTCGGAGAGGATTGCGCATATAAATGTAAGTATAAACTTGAAAACTGTCAGTTTAAGGACTTTTTGTGATACATGAACGTTATTTTAGTTAGAAATGTTACAGTAAAAGTGCTTGTATTGCGGTCTCGGCTCGTATGTTCGGCCGCGCTCGGTGTCGTACTTCTCCCGCTACGTTTCCCCCTGATTTTAATAGAAGTTTGTATTTTAGGACCAAAAGAGAAAACCAGGGAATTTATTAAGCTTAGGGCAGAGATGGACCACATGATCACCGGAGCAAAGTATTCGGCGGCTGTGGCATGGAGGTACAATAACATCTCATATTTTAAAAACTCGTTTGAGTTTATTTTTATCTGCGAAAACATGAAAGGAATAACCCGTTGTCCTCTTTTCTCTTCCTGTTTCTTTTCTTACATGTTTGTTAAGACTATTCTGGAGAAAATGGGCATCCAGGGGAAGGTGCCAGCGATGAGCTTCTGGAGCTGATCTGGGAGGAATTGAGGCTGCAGAGGGAGGCAGAGCTGCAGAGAGCACAGGAGAGAAGGAAGAATTTTGACAGCTTTTTACTTTGCTAGAAAAAAATGGTTAAGGAAGATTAAATATGTACATGTAAAAGAAATATCTAAATAAAATCAGTTCTGCATTAAACTCTTCAATTTTATTTTTGTTTACAAATGAGAATTGTTTACTAGAGGGTATCCGCTGGGTCTTGAAAAGTCTTAAAAGGTGATAAATCGGTTTTGGTCAAGTTAAGACCCTTAGAAAGTATTAAAAACTATTATCACATCTTTGCTCAGGCTCAGCTAGTCTAAAGTATTTTCTCTGAATTAGCTCTCCAACAGTCAAGGAAATGATTAACCCCAGAGACCCACGGTTGTAATATTACAACATCAGATTTAAGTCCACAAAAATAAACTTCCCCATTTTTTTTCTTTTTAAAACCACATTTACATTGCTAATAGGTCCTATTGTTCAGTTCTGCAACACTATTGGCTGTTAAAATGTGTAAATAGGCCCGTTTATCTGGCCTCCTAGAACAACATGTGAAAAGTTAAAAAAATATTTTGCAGTTGTTTTCTAAATTTGGGTTTCTGGGGGTTAAAAAGCTAAATAAAACGTCAAGCTCCATCGTTTAATGTTCCTTCTGCCCAGCGGTTCCACGGTTGCTAGGCGACGGAACGTTCGCCGAGGGAGTTCATGAAGGCTAGGCCTGTCCAAATTCACATCCGTTAACATCCGGTCTAGCCGGCCGACGGAGGACGCAGCCCACGTCGGCCGGGTGGGCTGGGTCCTTCGAAGGATGCAGACCCTGAATTGAGACACAGCCAATATTTCTGCAAGCCTAACGCATTGACCAAGAGCGCTGCGTTTCCACCAGGGGGCAGCTGTCAATCATCGAGCACGAGCAGGTCTCAGCGCACAACAGTGTCACGCGCCTCACTCGGCTTACTGCAGAAACATGGAGCAACAAAACCCCAAATTACCGATTCCTCGACTGCCTTCCACATCTCAAAAAACATTTAAAAAGTTTAAAAGCCCTTCTTCAAAAGTGGCTGTAAGACGTTTGAGACACTCGAGTAGAATTTACATTGGAGATTGTTTTACACACGATGGAGAGATTTTCGTGATCTACACGGCCTGAAAATGGATAAAGAGTTGGCAAAGTATCTTTTAGACAGGTAAGTTATTTATTGTTTTTCGGATAAATTTACTTATAATCTTTCTTTCACTGAAAGAAGTAATAGAGCAAACAAGCTTTGTATGCTTGGTGTCCTATTGGCTAATGTAGCATTAGCTTGAATGCTAAGTCGACATGAATCGATGCTAGTCGAACTATTTATGCTATATTTGGAAGAAGTTTGAGTAACGAAAGGGGATTTTAGTTTTTTGTTTATATGGGATCCAGCGCTGGACTGACCATAGGGCATAGCGGGCAACTGCCCGCTGGGCCGACCCTTTCATCTTTTATGGGCCGGTGTCTGTTTTTTTTTTTTTCCTGGCCTCTAGTTGTTGCGGACAACTTGTCCGCGCCGCCCCACGCGACGCCTCGTAAAAGTTGGTGGATTGGCCAATTGGTAATAATACAAGACTGGGCTGGACCAATAGCCAGAGGTCTGATGCACCCGCCAGTTGTTTGTGAATCTCAGTAAACAGACAGACGAGCTTAACAAAATGGCATAGGCGTCATTTTAACCGGGGACGCCGGGGACATGTCCCCAGCAAAATTTGTGATTGGCAGCTGTGTCCCCCCCACTTTAAAAAAGCCTGCTGATGAGGATTTTTGTTTTACCAGCTCAGATCTTATACCAGGGGTCGGCAACCTGTTCCCATCAAAGAGCCATTATTACCCGTTTCCCACAGTAAAGAAAACACTGGGAGCCACAGCGGCCGCAGCGTTGTGGGCGGGGCCTACCCTCAGACAGCAGAGCGCTGCTCACAACATGACAGCAGCCGGTACCGGTCGCTCGCATGGGCGTCGCACCCGTGGGGGATTCAACACCCACACTTTTCCAGCTGTTTTGCTCACCTCCACACCAGTCTGGTTTCTTTACGTTGCACTCACTCTGTTTGCCTCATCTCCTTCTTCACCTCCCGCTTCTGACAGCCGATGTCGGGTTTCCAGGAGAGCAGGAGAGGGAGGGACAGAAGAGCTCGACTGAATTCATAATTTTACATCTTGACATTAGCTGTACAAAGTCTGAGTTTGATAAAGTGAAGAACAACAATTTGCAGAGGTTTACAACAGGCGCGGCGCCAGGTTTTCATTTTTTGGGTGGGCCACGGTAATTCTGGACGGACCTTAATAAGCAGCGACTTCAGTGAAGCAGGCAGGTCGCGCTAGAAAATTTAGTTTAAAAAGACGTCATAAATGTTTTCCCCCGTCATTTTATTTATAAAATATGAAGTAAAAACTCACAATTTAATTTTCATTCATTTGTCATTAATATGTAGTCTACACCCGTGCGTTAAGTGGACCATCTTCCAGTAAAAACAAAGCTTCCAGCCCACCTCTCCAAATGCGTAAAATGTGCATCAGCCTCTAGTTAGGTGCGCCGCGTGCACCGTCAGCCCAGACAAGAGCAGAGCAAATAGAGAAAGAATAGAGGATAATTGTGTCTGGATGTGGATGGAGATTACATTTTACAGCAGCCTGATCATCATTTAAATACGTAAACCATCACCTGTCTTCTAGTCCATGCTATCAGCATTATTTTAATTGGTTTGTGTGTGTGTGTGTGTGTGTGTGTGTGTGTGTGTGTGTGTGTGTGTGTGTGTGTGTGTGTTTTCCACTTCAAACACTGGTCTAACCAACCAGACCAGCGTGTCCAGTAACACATTAATGTTAGAATTAAACAGTTTCACTTCATGTAGGCTAGGAACGTTTCACCTGCCTTGGCCCGACCGCTTCTGCTCCACATAAACTTTGTGCGTGATCAAATGTCTCTACGCGTCATGCGTCTCCATATTAGAGACGGGAACAAGCGCTGTTCTGCCAAAGTTTCATAATTTCATAAAAAGAACATTTTTCCAGGTGACACATCCCTCAGAGAGACCGGGTTTCCAGAACGCTTCAGTGGGAGGAAATCGTATCGCATGCACCGGGGTTCTGCGCTGCGAATCCCTCTACAGATCTTCAGCCCACTGTCCACCGTGGGCGCGCCGAGCCGCACTGAACACAGTGTCCAGTATAAAGCTCTGATGTTCTGATGGGAATCAAGTTACCTCTGTGATGTGCGTATTAAAATGTCAGCTCATCCATGCGCATCAGTGTGCGTCGGGGTAATTCTTTCAAAACAACCAACATCCTTGAGTTTATCCGTCAATATGTGGCAAGATGGAGAAATGAGGGCCCGGGCGGGATTCGATCCCCAAACTACCGGGTGAGAGTCATATGCTCTAACCAGTCAGCCAAAGAGATATTCCGTTGGCTAAGTAGCCAGGGCGCATGATCTATCGGGACACTGTGACAGGACACTCACACTGCCACACCTGATTATGAAACTTTGGCTGAATAGCGCTTGTTCCTGTCTCCAATGTGGCGACGCATCCAGGAACCTGTCTGAGGAGAAGCCCAGAATCTGACATCCTTCAGCTCAGGAAGCGCCTATGATTACGCACAAGCGTGACGCGTCAACCCAGTCTCACAGTAAGACTGGGTTGGACCTGTTCAGGTTTACGCAGACAATCTTTACATTTAGAATTGGCATACAGATGTAAAATTAATGCAGTAAAATATAAAGCTTTTTATTTAAATATCCATTCATTATTTTACAAGCAAAGAGAGCGCATCAGATGGATGGAAGAGCCGCATGCGGCTACAGAGCCGCCGACACCTACTTTATTGTCCCCAGCAATTTTTAAACCCCACTCAAGTGTATGTTTATTGTCCCCAGCAATTCTGAAAACAAACTGACGCCCTTGCAAAATGGAGAACAAAAAACGGAGAGCAGGAGCGGAGCATGAGAAAATTCGACTAAAAAAGAAACTGGCCCTTCAGGCTGATGCTGGCACATGTGTTAAAATCTCACAGTTGTTTGGTAGTGAAGGTTCAAGTAAAATCAATTTAGGAAGTGATGGAGCCTCAGCCCAGCGACAGGTTGGAGAAGAAAAGAGGGAGGAGGAGGAGAAACCCGAGCCGGTGTTGTGCCATAAATTGACTCGCTGCCAAAAAATGATTAGCCACCGCGGGATCGCGCACGGTTAGGTAATTGCATTTCTAGACAAAATTCCCCAGGATTTCGCCCTAAAACTCAGCATATCTAGCAATATGGACATTCAGAAAGCAAAGATAACCTCTTCCGGTACTTAAACAGATGTTTATCGCGGATATTAGTGTGGCAGTGTTTGTGGCACCCTGCGCGGGAGCACGAGGACGTGCTTGTGGAAAGAGGGAGGAAGATGTGGCAGTGTGAGCATCCACAATATCCCGATTGATCATGTGCTCTGGCTGCTTGGCCAAGGAGATGTCTCTTTGGCTGACTGGTTAGAGCGTATGACTC
This sequence comes from Nothobranchius furzeri, assembly GCF_043380555.1. NCBI lineage: Eukaryota > Metazoa > Chordata > Actinopteri > Cyprinodontiformes > Nothobranchiidae > Nothobranchius > Nothobranchius furzeri. The sequence goes on along the minus strand of NC_091757.1, from coordinate 84,318 downwards.
TCACCCGAGAGTCTGGGGATCGAATCCCGCCCGAGCACTTCTTTCTGCACCTTGCCACATTAGTTTTCCAGTTCGGAAGTTGTTTTAAGTGTTGCTATTTGTCTTAAACGTTCACAATGAGGATATATTAATCCTTTTTGCAATATTTGCGATTGAAAGATGGTTTGTGCCACAAACTTTGTGGTAAGAACTGGCTTTCTTTATGTTACAGCCTTGATACTAAAAAAATAAATAAACAATGTAAAATGGCACCCTGTATTGAATGTAAACGTTGTATAAATGGAAATAAACAATTCTCCAGCGATTTAATTTTTTCCCCTTCCTTTCTTTAGTCCACTTGTCATGGAGCCACAGTTAACTAGTTTGGGGCACATTTTTACTTGAAAAAAAGTATTTAAAATGATCAAGCTTTGGCTTTAATGACACTGTGTAGGTTACTATCTATACATTACGTTGCTCTATTTAAAAGTAACAAGATAAAAGCACTTCAGCACATAAAATTAAGATTGTCACTTGCCAAATAGACTGCACCCTCCTGTTTACCTATAAGAAATGCCTCAAAATATCTTTAAATTCTTTATTGATGATTTAATTGTAGACAACTAAAATGGCATTTTACTTGCCAAAAAGTGATTGAATTGCTAAGATTTTCATGAAGGCTAAAATTGACCAAATAAGGGTTTTATGTATTATCTGTTGATGTTACTGTACTCATACTGCCTACTGTATCATCATAAACACCCCAAAAATGGCAACAAAAAAAAAAAAGAAAAAAAAAAGAATAATTTCCCTTGCCAAAAATTGATTACAGTGTCCTGGTCACGTGTAAAGGGTTACATTTACCTAAATATTACTTTATTTATTATCTCTTGATGTTATTAGTGCTATCACAGGATGCCGGGTGTCTTTCACATTCATAAACACCTCAAAAATGGCAACAAATGATTATTTCCCTTGCCAAAAATTGATTACAGTGTCCTGGTCACGTGTAAAGGGTTAAATTGACCTAAATATTACCTTATTTATTATCTCTTGATGTTGTTAGTGCCATCACAGGATGCTGGGTGTCTTCCACATTCATAAACACCTCAAAAATGGCAACAAATGATAATTTCCCTTGCCAAAAATTTATCACAGAGTCCTGGTCACCCATAAAGGCTTAAATTGGCATAAATATTACTTCATTTATTATGATGCTGGGTGTGTTCCACAATCATATTCGAATAAACATGAAAATATTCCGTCCGAATATCTGTTTCTTGTTATAAATATAACAGCTAGAAGGATTTACAGTTAAAATAGGAGAAACATGTGACTCCCCAGGAAGGGTTGTAACACCACTTGCCTCATGCACATAAGTGAACAAAACAAAGCAGCATGGAGACACTCCATCTCCAACCACCTCTCAGGCAGCAGCCTGCACTCCCAAGTTCTACACGTCACCAGAACATAAACACTTGCAACACAATAAAAGCAGTGTTATACAAAATGGAAGGCCTGTAGTGTTTATTCTCTTACAGTAACAACTTATCAATTTTTTGGAGGAATTTATTTGAGAATTTTTTGGTTTTTAGTAATTGTGCAATAGAAAAGTAATCGCTAGATTAATCATCTAAATAGTCATTAGAATAATCGACTATTCGATAAAATAATCGTCAGAATAATCATTTTAAAAATAATCAGTTACCCCCAACCCTACTTTTTAGAATACCAGGATAGGAAGGATGGTGTAGGTTTACGTTTATTAGATTGATACATAAATACTACCAATAAGAAAGTGTACGTTGGTGTGTGTCAGAAACAGCGTAAGGCTTAATGTCTTTTCCAAAAAAAAAAACAGGTGATGGGCCGGTCTCCAGTCAAAATGCCCGGGCTGAATTTTTGTCCCAGTCCAGCCCTGATGGGATCTAATGATTAGTGTGGCGTTTAACTATAGGCCACATCAGTATATTGTTTTAAGCTCTTGTTTATAACTTCCCCGTTAACGGGGTTCAGTTAGCATCTTGAAAGCTGAATTAGATGTTTACACTTTCCTGAGCTGCGTGTTTGATTAAAATGAGTAATCAGCAGCTCATGTAGCACTTGTAGAAGTCTGAGGAGATGATTCAGCAGTTAGAATTAGGTGTGATTGATCAGGAACGTATCCAAAACCTTACGTTTCCATTAGCACCAAAAGACATATTGTGCTAACCTGGGTGGGCCACGTGTACAGATTACCGTCTGAGTTTGTGGTCTTACCTACGTGAAAACTCCATATTAAAATAAAAGGAATGATAGTCAGCTCGTGCAAAAATCTGTGAAGGCTGGGGAGACATGTTTAGCTTGTGATCACTAATTTTTGGGCTTTGTTTTTTACAGTCATCAGTCCAAATATGAAGCATCAACATCTACACCACTGAAGCGCCAACTGTGTATTTCTCCAACACCAGTGCCAGCTCTGTCTAGCATTCATGGAGAATCATCTGAAAGGTAAATAGCTGCATAAAAACCTACCAGGAATATTATAATTTTGCCTCTGTTTGTTTTAAGTTAGTGGTGGATTATTTTGAAAACATTCTAGAAATGGGATAATGAATGACTATAAAAAATGTATAGAAATAAATAGTAAAACTACATTTTATATAGCGCCTCTCAAGATAAAACTCTTGAGGCACTTCATAACAACAAAATTAAACATATTTTAAAAAATTATATTTTTATTTCAAAGTTTATGAGAAAAAAATAACACAATTGTGTTTTTAAAATGTAAAGAGAGAGACAGGAAATTATTTGTAAAGAAGGAATTCAGTGGATACAGAGAAATGCGTAATAAGTAGAGTGAGAAAAATAAGGAGAGGGTGATGATGATGGCCAATAGACGAGGTCTATTACCTTCAAAATGACAAAATATGTATTGATTCTAATCATATTCTTGTGCTTGTATTTTATTTTCATAGGGATGATAATTTGGAGGAGGTGATGGAACAAGGTGAAACTAAAAAAGAAGGATCTTCACAAATGTAAGTACAAGGTTGTATCTGTATTTGGCTGTCAAATTTGTCAGGAAAAGTAAACAATAATTAATTTTTTAGGTTATCTTGTGTGGGAATTGAAGCAAACATTGACGAGAAAGAGTTCAACAATATTCAAATCTCTGTGTAAGTATTCAGATGTTAATAAAATGTGTCTAATTTTCCATACTAAAAACTTTATATTGTGTATATTCAGGATAGAGTCATCAGATGACACATGGTCACCAAACAGAGAACCAGAAGTTGATTCGTCTTCAGAGGAGGACGAAACCATCGAGATGGACAGCGGTACTGATGACAGCGGTGATGAGGACTACACACCTTATTTACACATAAGGTAATTCTTTTTGTTTAACATTCTATAAAACTGCAATAGCGCATAGTTAATAAAAAGCTTTTGTTCACAGGACTGGAGCAGCATTACAAAAAACATTACAACTTGAGACTCTGCAAGAAATTAACATAGAGGATACAGTTCATGACTGTAATATCCCAGAAGCAACTGACCGACGTTTGACAAGCAAGAAAGGTCTTCCTCAACGCTACAAGCTAAGGCCTGAGGATCCAAGGCGTTATGGTTTGCTGTCCGGAGTTCCTGCACCATCAACAGAGGAACTTCTACAACACCTACGGACTTGCGGTGATGGTAAAATAAAACATTATCTGCCTTACATCTTCCACACAATAGTCCATTGCTAATTGAGTTTATTTTTTATTTACAGGTAAAACTTTGCCACAGACATAGGTGTTGGGGGAGGCAAGAGAAAACCCAAAACCTTCTTTATTTTTGTTTCCTGTGTTTTTTTAATTTTTATTTTTTTGAAAATAAAGATATATTTTGGGGAAATAAGGACTAATAATTTAAAAATTTATGTAAAATGTTGGAGGTGGACATAATTTTTTGTTGTTGTGCAGGAGTTTTAAAATGTATGGTATTTTTACATATGCAACACAGAGTTGTGCTTTAGAACACTTTATTAGAGCATCAAACAAAAAAATATAAAAACAAACTTATGTAAAATATCAAATATATACATTTATTTACAATTGTCTTGGAATAAAACCAGTGTAGTTACCATTGGGGTCAGGGAATTTTGCAGAATAAACTCCTCCATGTGTGGTACAGTTGAAATACATGTCTGGGGAGGCTGTTGGCAGCATTTCTTTTCCAAATCAGTTGGCATATCTCTGCAGTGGGAGCATACACACCGTGAAGGTTGATTGGGTGTTGGAGGTGTTGTGGCAGGTGGACCAGAGAGGGCAAGTACATCAAAGAGAACACCAGTGTCTGTCCAGCACCATGGTAAGGATGTCAATAGCCTGCTGAGCGTTCAGGTTCTGTATGTGTTGCTACAAAAGTGGAAAGAGATGCTACAGCAACAGTTATGCTTACACGTTCAAAGTCTATTCGCTCGGAACAAAGATTCCGAACTCGAGAGAGATCTTCATCTCCAAGGTCCACAGCTGAGTGTCACACACTTCTTCGGCCTCTGGATGCACGGCGGCCTCTAGACACACCACGGCCTCTGGATGCACCACGGCTTTGAGATGATGGTGGGCATCTCCTTTTTGCACCACGTCTTGAGGATGCAATGGGAGGTTCAAACTCTTTCTCAGAGGATTCCTCAATCACTGAACTCTAAATTGTATTAGAATAAAAAAAAAATTATACTAATATAAAAAGTACTCTTGCATATTAATCAATTTTGACACAGATCAGGTTTACATCTAGTCAAAATTTGGGCTAAACCAACAATAAACAAACTATGAAAACAACCATGATTATAGGAGGACTACACAGAATGCAGTGTTTATTCATGATTTCCACATAAATTATTTATATGCTTTGATATATTCATCCCATCTTGAATGGCAAAGCAATTAAAAATAAGCTAGTTACTTGTAATAAAATGCTAACAATTTGATAGGATTAATTTTATTTACAATATAGATTGCCAACTGTTACTGGTATTTTAAAATATAAATATATTTATAGATATTCTTTATAAAATGCCTTTTGTAAACAGTAAGTGTTTAATGTGCTGGTTAAATACAACTTTCTTACCTCAGATAACTCCATTGCTAACACTAGCTCAGCTCTATTACAAGAAGCAATGCTCCGATGTTGACTCTGCTTTTCCTGCGCGTGCACATTGGGAGGTGTGGCTTTCGGCTCTTTCAGGAAGGGCGGGGGAGTGAGCAACAGCCGTTCGAATTTAAAAATCTCCTCCTCCTCCTCACCCTGACGGCGTCATCCTGCGGACTGTGCCTTTAATGTGTCACCAAGATCTTGCATTGATGATGGTAGAGTCTGACCGCTGCACAAAGCCTTCTCCAGCACATGCCAAATATTGTCAATGGGGTTAAGGTAGCCGATGCATGTGAGAAAATGATGTCTCATGCTCCCTGAGCCACTCTTTCACTATTTAAGCCTGATGAATCCTCGCATTGTCAACCTGGAATATGCCCATGCCTTCAGGGAAGATGGAATAACCTGGTCCTTCAGTGCATTCAGGTAGTCACCTGACATCATTCTTGGAGCACATCCTGTTGCTGAACCTAGACCTGACCAACTGCAGCAAGCCCAGATCATAGCACTGCCCCCACAGGCTTGTACAGCAGGCACTAGGCTTGATGGGTGCATCGCCTCATCTGCCTCTCTTCTTACCCTGGTGCACCATCACTCTGGAACAGGGTCTATCTGGACTCATCAGACCAGTTTTTAATAATGCATTGGACAGTTCTTTACCCAGTTTTAGTCGTTTCTGCATCTCCTTCGATGTTTTCTCTGCTTGATGCCAATGATCTGACCCTTTTGTGAATATTTCACTGTAAAATTCCCACATATTGTTCCTTTAAGAACAAGTGGGGATTTTGGACAATAATGCTAATGATCTATACAATGAAGCTTTGGGAAAGAGTGGTTGGACCATAGCTTAAGAGAGTGTTTGTGAGCAGCAAAACAAGATAGAGTTCTACTGATGCTATTTTAGGTTTATGGATGCTGATGGAGAAGTACAGAGAATGTCTGTACTTCACATTGTGTCTTTGTAGATTTTGAGAAAGCCTACAACAGGGCGCCGTGGTGCGCGAGGAGGTCTGGAGTGGTAGACAGCTACACTAGAGTGATGCAGAACATGTATGAGAGCTGTGAAACAGCAGCAAGTTGTGCTGTGGGAGTGGCAGAGGAGTTCATGGAGGTGGGACTGTATCAAGAAGGTTAGCCCCTTGTGCGCTTTGATGATGGATTGGCTAATAGATGATGTTATACAGGAGTCTCCATGGACTATGATGTCATCATGATCTGTAGTGAGAGCAGGGTGGAGGTGGAGGAGAAGCTGGAGAGGTGGAGATGTGGACTGGATAAGAGAGGAAAGAAGATTATTCTCAGCAAGACAGAATCCAAGTGTGTAAATGAGAGGGACACCAATGGAAAAATGATGAAGAAGCAGAAGTAAAGAAAGCAAAGGACTTTAAGTTATATAAGATCTATGGGCCAAAGCCACAGAGAGGGTGGAAAAGAGGTGAAGTAGTGTGTGTAGCAGGTGTGATGTGTGATAAAAGGGTTTCAGGTGTAGAAGACAGTAATGAGAGCCGCCATGTTGTTTGGTTTAGAGACAGTGTCCATGAGGACAAGACAGGAGACAGAACTGGAGGTTGCAGAGCTCAAGATGTTCAGGTTCTCTTTGGGAGAGACAAGGATGGATGGGATCAGGTAAGAGTCCATCAGAGGGGCAGATCATGCTAGATGTTGTGGAGATAAAGTCAGACAGGACAGACCGAGATGGCTTGGACAAGTTCATAGGAGAGACATGTCCAGTGGAGAGACAATAATGACATTGGTTTTGGGGCCTTTACTGTTTTATTTTTTTGACACCACTCGGCAACCTTCTGATCATGTGGGGGTTGTTTCCACTGTAATGTGGATGACCTACAGTTGAATGTCTGTATTACGGGACCGAGCTGTGTGGGGTATAAATATCTGCAGCCTTGTCTAACAGCTGTGAAACACTGGCTATCACATCATTTCCTGTTCTTAAACATGAGGAGATGATGTGTGTCGCTCCTATAAAACTTTGGCCACACACACAAGCCATCACAGTAAAGGTTGCAGAATGCATTTTTAAATGCAGGAGTGTGGTTGGACCCAACCTTGTCATTCGACCTTCATTTGAAAGAAACTGTCGAAACTGCTTTCTTTCTTTGTTACAGCTGCACGTATCCTAGCAGGAGAACAGGACCACATCACGCCTGTCCTGAACTCACCCTCATGGTTGCCATGTAGAGCTAGAATGGATTTGAAGTTCTTGCTGTTGACCTACACGGCTCTCCACAATTTGGCTCCACCTTACATCACTGACTTATTAGACCTATACGTTCCATCTAGGGCACTACGATAATAGAGCACTGACTTTTTACGCATTCCAAAAATAAAGCGGGTGACTCTGGGTGGGCGTGCATTTGCTTTACGTGCTCCGTCACTCTGGAATTATCTGCCACTGGATGTCGGACAAGCATGCTCGGTGGAAGTGTTTAAAGCTAAACAGAAAACTCACCTTTTTAACAAAAGCTTTTACTGATTGATCACTCAGTTCTTTTCAGGCATTTTAACTTAACCTCCTATTTCAGCTTGTTCTTATTTCACCTTTGATTTTAATGTTTTACTCCATTTGGCTACAGCTGCTGCTGTTGTTTTATATAGTGGTATGCTGTGCAGGTGTGTGGTATGCTGTGCAGGTGTGTGGTATGCACGCTTTGTTTAAAGGCGCAACATAAATAAAGTTATTATTATTATTATTATTATTGTTATCAGTATTATAGGTAGAAGGATGCTAAGGTTGGATCCTCCAAGCAGGAGGCTGAGAGGAAGACCAATAAGGAGATTTTTGGATGTGGAGAGAGAGGACATGAAGTTAGTTGGTGTGAGGGTGAGGGATGCAGAAGACAGGACTAAATAGATGCAGACACACACACACACACACTGACACGCACGCGCACACACTCCTGCATGCACATACGCACACGTTCACATGCACATTCACACACTCACACACACATGTGCAAACACTCACATGCATGCATACGTTCACACGTGCGTACACACACACACACACACACACACACTGACATGCACGCGTACACACTCCTGCATGCACGTACGCACACGTTCACATGCACATTAACACACACACACACACACTGTCTCTCACTCACGCACGCGTACACACTCACACCCATGTACACGCTCACACACCCACGCACACACACACTCACACGCACACTTTTGCTCACACACACAAACACACGCACTCACACACACACACAAACCTCCTGTGTTGACTTCAAAAGGTACTTTGATCAGAAATGTGGCACCCAGCTCCCCTGGATTCTCTTTTCTGAGGTGAATTATGTCTTTTACGACTTTTCTTCTACCGGCTTACGAGCATCAGAGCCACAGGGCTGTGTAGGCCTTATGTTGGTATTGTTGTATTTTAAGGCTTTGCTGTGTGCCAGCTGCTCGCCATCCTTAGCAGGAGAGACGATCAAAATCCTGTCCGACTGATCTAAAAAATAAACAAAATGGATTCTGTTTCAACCACACAGATAAAACAAACAAGGGTTAGAGAAGGAGAGGATGATGTGTGATAAGAGGAAACTCTGATTTTCCTTCCGTGGAGAAGTAATTGTTGTACCCTTGACGATGAGAGCAGCGTCCTGCTCTCTGAGATCCTGTTCCTCCTTTACACCCTCGAGTCCAATCATCTTTTAATATGCTTTATGGCCTTTTTTAAACCATGCATTCACCGATCACACTATTAGCTAAGGGATGTGGGAGTGGAAAGCTGTGGGTATATTATTCACATGAAAGCATTCTATCACAGAAACAACTTAATCTACCCGAGTTTCTCCCTATAGAAATGAATTATGAAGGCATTTATGAGCACCCCATATATAGTGGTGTTTACTTTCAATTTATGGCTGACAGAAGCAAGAGCAGGAAAGCCACTTTGAAACCTGTGAAAACCCGTTTTATTGCACCACAGTAGCATGCACAGTTACAGTTGGACCCCAAATGACTCCCTACGGACCTGCCGCCACAGACATCCTTACATCCTTAATTTCCAAAGAATAGTTCTTCACAGAAACACTCCGTCTCAGTGGAAGAACGTGTTCATAAAGGTGATGAATCACCCTCATAAAGGTAGCTTTTCTTCTCATCAGAACCTGGGGATGAAAATCTATTCCAAAGATTACATTAAAGAGAAAACCAATGGGATGGGAAGGCGGTGCGGTCTGCTGGACAAGAGGACAGGAAGACTGAAGGTGTAAAAATAACTAATCTAATAATTAAACTGGTCATCTGACAAAAGAGCTTTACATTCCATTGTTTTCATTATTATCTTCATCTAAAAGGGTTTCTTAAGAAATATTTACATAACTGTTAGGTTACTGAGTAAAACAGTGGAACTGCCTTCTCTCAACCACTGCATGGAGTTATGGTACAATACTGTGCGGAGGTCCCAAGTCAGTTCATTCCTTCTGAAGAGCAGGAACTCCTCGTCAGACTTACCCAAGATCCTGAAGAGGTCTTCCCCTGACGCCGGATCTTCTGTCCAGGAGCCGATCTCTGTCAGAGGAACAGCCAAACCACTTCTGAATCAGGAGGTTCAGGAACAGGTTCATACTAAAAAGGTTTGTGTGGATGGTTGAAGAGATGACACACACACACACACACACACACGCACACACACACACACACACACACACACACACACACACACACACACCACGGTATAAAGACCATGGCCTGGAGAGAGGAGCTCTAAAGGTTCAGATCCAGGATGTGAAGGTCAGCAGCAGCACCACAAGGTTCTGAAGAGGTCCTGGAGCAGTCCACATCCTGGCACGTGGACAGCATGCAACCAGTTACCTTCCCAGCAGAACCAGTAATATGCTGTAGCCTCCCTTTGCTCCACAGCAGGATGAGGTCAGTAATAGAAGGGTGACTCTAAATCTCAGGTCAGCCGGTGTTGTGACGATACATAACATCTAAAAACACACATAAAACAACCAAACGTTGCCAAAAGGACACAACTTTTAGTGGGATAGTGTTCTGCCCTAATCAGGATTCTTTTGTGATGTGACAGTTGTTGTTCATGTGCTGCTCTGTCTCAAAACTCTGTTCACTCTCACATCATCTCATCTTCTGTTCAGATAGGATTTACTCGCTCTCAGATGGACTCTTTTGTCCTAAGTTGATCCAAATGTCCGTCCCGAGCTCCGCCTCCTTTCCTCTGCACTCGGGCTTTTTCTCTGCCTTCTTGAAACCTGCTCTTGCTGATTTTTTTCTGCTCTCAGATTGAAGTAAGATGATCCCGCCAAAACTCCTTCAGCCAATAGGAATCCAGATATGATGCCGCCCAATGAGTTCATCACAGTCTTCCTCTGGGTGCGCAGAACAAGATCTAAGCATGAAAACAACAATTAATGCTCCTGATTAACAACAGCACATTCATCCAGCAGAGTCTTCCCTCCAACAGAGTCCTTCCCAGTGTGTTACTGGTTAGAAGTAGTGGAGTAGAAGTTGCAAAAGTGATTCCAAACATAGTTTATAGAAAAGTGAAGAAGACATTTTCTTCTAACAGCTAAAGTGAGCTGTGATGTACTTAGCAGCTGCCCTGGAAAATGCCTCAATAAACAAAGTTGTCTTGTTTTAACTCAGGAACAAGTGTTGTGAATACAAGTCACGTTGTAAATATAAATGTAACGTTTTACGAGCATCCAAAGAAGCAGAACTGACACTTTGGTACTTTGCTGCTCTAGAATAACCGAGGAATGCTTATAAATCTGTCGTTTTAATAAATGAAAGCATGAGAAGCAGTTCCTGTCGCTTCTTCTCAGTTTCCTCGTGAGCGTGTTCACTCTGACTGCATCAGGTGGTGTTCCTGCAGGTATATCACAGTAATACATTTTTCATTACCTGCGCTCCTCGGCTAAACGACGAGCGCAGTATCTGTTTCTGCACCCAGGGGAGCGCTGTTTTGCTCCGCAATTCTCTCACTTTCATAGATGACTCGGATGGGTTCTCCTGGGGAATGGGAACACAGAGACACTGGAGGAAAATCTTTACTTCCTCTCTATGATTTAAGGCAAGTGTGTGAAGATCAAAGGCTCGGCTCCAGTCCCCGCAGTCTCTACTGTTCAGGAGGGGAAAGTCAGGGGTGCTGGGAAATGGGTGACGCCGGGGGATATGCCAAACAAGTACAGAGAGGCTTTAAATACACTGTAAAGTAACTGTACATTTGTAGTTCTGCAAGCTGTGGGAGTCTGAGGGCTCTCATGCAAGGTGGTTGTGTCAGATGAATGTGTGTAAGCGCGGTACCGACACCTGAGCTGGAGGCCAGATGTAGAAAGGTCAGTAAAGGACAACAAGTATTAGGAAGCTTTGCTTTGTTTTCCACCTCATGTAGAAGTTGATCATTAGTTGAAAACTGGAATTCTTCAACCTCCTGGTGTCCCCAGTGAGGAAGCATGTGAAGCTCATTCTAATGAACACCGCACCCCACCTCCACCCAGCCAGGCTGCACAGCCCTTCACAGGGGAGGTGAGTAGGAGGCACACATCATGCATGGCAGGAAGCGGTGTGCTGTTGGGTATTGATTTGGTGTTGCTTAACAATTCCACGAGTAGCCCAGAGAGCTGATTCTTCTTACCTTGATAGGTGTGTTAATACCATCTGCATGATGGGTAACCCCGCCGCCTGTGTGGAGCGCTCCTCATCACCTCCCCACCACCTCCTCTCCCAGGGAGGGCTGAGGGGGAGGACCAACCTTGCTAATTAATAATTCACCCCAGGCCAGACTTCCTCCCTTGTGGCTCCGCGTGATTACAGCAAGCAGCCAGGAGTCAAGGTTAGTGGTAATGATAGAACGGCGCAATAACAATAACTAGCTCTGGATCGGCCTTCCCACTGGTGGATGTGAAGGAGTCAAAGACGAACGGAGAACCGAGCTTCTACAGAGAGAAGGGCTTGTGTGTGTGTGTGTGTGTGTGTGTGTGTGTGAGTGTGTGTGTGTGTGTGTGTGTGTGTGTGTGTGTGTGTGTGTGTGCTTCATAAGGGCCGTTTCAGAGTTTTTAGATAGACCCTCTTAGAAGTATGGTGTAAAATTAATGCAGAGGTCTTGGAGAGTAAATATTGAATAAGTGCAGCTCAATGGAGCTGAAAATCAAAAGCACTTCCTTGGGAGCTGTTGGCCTCTGAAAGCCAAGCGCTGGTTGTTCTGACCTCAATATTAGCATTATTTTAACAGAGGAGATGGAAGGTATGTCAGGAGAGCAGCTAAGGAGGTGAAGTGGTGTTCTGGGTTGGGGGGGGGAAGGGTATGGTGATGTTTGCTGGGCCAGGGTCCTTCTAGTCTGACAGATCCTTGCTACTCTCTTGTAGGAAGAGGAGGAGGAGGACAGGGGGTTAGCAGTGGCCAGAAGCCATTAGGAGTGCCAAGGCCTGAGGCCCTCACGAGCAAACTCACTGAGTCCAACCTTGACTTTGTGCACTACCACAGCCCACACTCTAGATGGACGACCTGACCCAAGACAGATTTTTGGCAGAGATCTGGATTTAAAGCAAGAGAGCTTGGCCAACTTTTAACCCTGGACATGTAACAGTGGATAGCAGGCTGTTAAAGATCTCAGATAGCACCGTGTTCACGCTAACATTTCACAACATCTGTCATGATCGATTACTAAACGAATACTAAACCATGCATATCCAGGAGGCAAGTTCTGCCTCGTAATGATTACTTTCATTAGAGGTTTCACATTTCCACTTCCCTGTAGTCACAAAATAAAATTACAATTCCTATTCAGAAGTTGTTTTTCATACAGCACTTTTTGGAAAGTCGGACAGCTCTTTGCAGAGTTAGAAATCAGGGCTACACAGCACAGGAAATCCACAAAATACGTCTGGCATGGCAGAGCTGATGATCAGATTTCTTTTTGTTATGAATGTATTTAAAGCTGCAATGGAAAATGTGGAAAACAAATGAGCTTAAAATATTTTTTCATGCCTCAATGTTCTAACATAGAATAAATAAATATACTGTGGAGATAACAAAACAAAATAATAATAATAATGAGGTTATCTCGCATTTGTGTAAAAACCTCCAATAACACAATTCAGACTGAAAGCAACTATTGGGCCATTCCAGTTGTCTGTCTCACCAAACCGCCAAACTCCCCTGGGTCCTCCGGTCACACACTCACGTATTCATCAGCAGAACAGCACTGGTGTGAGAGGCTCTATTTCGTCTAGTCGCAGGCCTTAAGCTAGCAGCTAGCTTAAGGGCTGCGACTAGACTCATAGAATCTGGGGTTACAATACGTAACCAACGATCTCCGCTCAATAACATCATAGGAGAAACAGCCGGCTGCTACCATTTCAGCTTTAGGACAAACTACCTAAAAGATAGCACCAAAAACAACAACAGACGTTTGGACCTAGAAAACTGTGACCGGTGTTTAGCGCTATCTTGTTTCGTCTGCCATCACAGGTTTCCGGTTCCGGCAGAAGCATCTTAGGGAAGATACCCGAGCTCCATATTATTATAAATCCAGAAAAATAAAATCTGACAACTCCCAACAAAGAAAACACATGCTAACAATGACTCTATATAAAGAATGAAGATGATGAAGACATTTGTCTTGAAGCAGTGGAGTCACATGATGTTTGTTAGCAGGCAGGTGATCACATCTGAAGGCTACAGGCAGCAGAAGCCCAACATGGAGGCCCAACATGCTCCACCCACCAAAAATAAAAAGTTTTCACTTTTGAGCACATTGTTGTTTTAAAGCCCAGAAATAAAACAACCAGTGTTGGGCAATGTGTACAAAATCTGTCACAGTCTGGGTTTCCTGCCATTCTCTAAGGCCTAGTCCACACGTAGCCGGGGTTTTTTAAAAACGAATATCCGCCCCTCCAAAAACTTGCATCCACACCACCGCGTTTTAAAAACAAACTCTGTCCACACTTACCCTGATAAATACGTTGTTAAGGACATGCCAGACCTGTAGGCGGCAGTATTTCCCCCGTTCTTAACCTCGTCCTTCGTCTGTGGTCTTCCGCAAGGAGCAGTAATTCCGCTTGCAAAAATAAACAAGCAAAAAGCGCTTGGACAACTGATGGATCGGGTAGTGACAGAGCGCAGCTCTGAGGGCATCCATGCTGTCGGCTAGTGTAAACACAGGTCGCACACGTGATGTCAGCATTTTTTTGTCGCGGAAAGTGACATTGCGGACCTTAAAACTCCAGTTTTGTCCGTCCACACGCAGACACCCAAAACGAAGAAAACGCAGATCTTCACTTTGGCCGGAGTTTTTAAAAAGATCAGTTTTCGTGTGAAAAAACTCCGTTTTTGTGTGGATGACAGGCCAAAACGTAAGAAAATATCTACGTTTTGGCAGATCCCCGGCTACGTGTGGACAGGGCCTAAGTGGTTTTTGAGTTTCCTTCTGCAGGTGGGTGTGTCTAGAGGTGACCAAGCTGCAGATCATCAGCTCATCAGCCGGCCAGGGGGTATCTAAGCAGCTGGGAGATGCCATCACTCCGCTGGATGATTACTCTACCTGGGTACCTCCTAACAGCCACCTTGAGAATGCATGCATTTGAGTGTTTTAGTCTTTGAGCATTTGTCTGAGGTTTGGATTTGGGTTTGGATTTTTGCATGCTTGATCACCCTTTACCATTTTTCTAGACAACCCTCCACTCCCATCTCTGACCGACTGAACTCTGGAATACCTCTACTTACTGCTCGTCTCTCAGCCCATCCCTGGCCAATCCACCTCCAGCAGCCCACCAAGACCCACCTAGATCTGCACTCTCCATGCTCAGCTCCCTCTACCTCCAACCCTAGATATACTCCCAGTAAGCTTCTTCGACCCAGACCGGACCACCTTCCCTCTCTCGAGCCATTACGCCTCAAGACCGTAAGTCCTCTAAACCCACAAAACCCTCTGTTGTTTTTTTCAAGCTGGACCTCCTAACCTCCCTTTGTCTGCAGATTCCCGCACCCGATCCCTGTCGGAAGAACTCGGCTACTTTTATGCTGCTCCTTTTAGTTCTCCTTTAATAAATTATTGTCTGAACTCTCACCCTTGTCTCTGAACTGATTCTGTGTATCGTGGGTTAGACACTTACCTCACAACATGACAATCTCTAACAATTAAGCTGAACTGAGAGATTAATTTACAACAGTCTGGGAAAAAGGAATTATCAGACAGAAAACGAAGCGGCTGAATATTTACTGAGTGTTTTGAGATGTGTGCATTTTAACTTGATTAATCCCAAACTTTTAATAATTATCACAAATTGCGCTCCAACATAGCCTGCAGAATCCCACCCCCTCGTTTTTCTGAGCTCAGCTTTGCTCCCCAGGAAGTGCACGTTATTCCAGCGTTGGCAGTACATCGCAGCTCTCAGGGCACTGAGGGTTAACGTGCTACTAAATGGGAAAATTATCTAACTGGTTGTAAAAAAAATAGATCAAAATACTCATACTTTACACTTAAGTTCGGTGTTTGTTGGGCCTGTAGGGTACACAGAACAGTCACTTTAGCCCTAAAGGGCTGATTTTATTTTTTCTGGTGTGAGCTTGTAACAAACAAATCTGCAGACAGGCTGGTGATGGTATCTGGGGTACTGACAGTTTTTTTATTTATTTTATGTTTCCATAGACGTCCTGTAAGCTGCCATTGTATTTGATTAGAGCCTGAGAGCATCAGAGATGACTTTATAAACACGATTTGCTCCATGAACTAATTCATGGGACAAAATTGGGCAGAAATAATGAAAGGATGTGTGATCCTTTGTTTTTGCCTGTCATGTGATCGCTTTGGGATTATTTTACAATCATGGTGCTGGTGGGTCAGGGTTCTGTGAGGGCCAAAACTCATTCAGACCTCTGTGTTTCTTGTTTGTTTGTTTTTCTGAGGTTTAACCATAAGCCAGTAGTTCTGATGTAGCTGAGATCAATTTCAGCAGAATTTCTTCTCTCCTTTCTCTACAGCCATGAGGAAAACGTGGAACCTGCATGTCCTAATAGCAGCCATGAGAAGTATACTGATCGAGTCTCGTTTTTTCTCCTAAAAGGAAAAAGGGTCAAGCAAATCATTTCAATTATCAGAGTGTCTGTGGATTTGCACTATAAAGAGCAGCATGTACAGCATGCCTGAGTGTCATTAACACAGAGGGTGGCCCTTAACCAGCGCTGGGCGTTTAGCTCACACTCGATAGCGGCCATGTTTTAATCCACCAGCGAAGGGTAGTTACCCTCAAACAGATGAAAGACATGATATGCAAGAGTATTTAAAATTTCATGTCAGACTTATAGACTTAGGCCTTTACTTTCATGTATTAATAAGCCAAGTGAACTTCTGAGCTGAGAAATTATGGACTAAAATCAGCCTAAATATGAATAAGTCAGGTTGTGTTAGTGTGAGCTGGATCTCTGCTTTTCATCTTCTTAAGTGTTAAAGCAGTGCGAGACATGGAGTCATTATCGGGCCTGCATGATGGAGCCCCATTATTACTTAAAAAGACAGGAAAGCTATAAGTTCTGTTGCTAAGGCTTCTGAATCCAGACCAAAGCATTGTCATCTACTCTGGACATCAGTCGGGATGAGTCTCACTCTCAATCCAGGATGCTGCTGCCTGCCTGCTGACTGGCGTCCGCAGTTCCCCAGAGCTGGCTGCTCTTCGTTGGTCTGGTTGTTTTTAGAGTGTGTTTTAAAATGATTCTTTTAACATATAAGTCCTTAAATGGGCATGCACCTTCTTATTTCACTGAACCTCTCAAACCCTATGGTCCAAGACACCCAAGGTCTTCTGACCAGCAGCTGCTGGTTGTTCAGACGTGGAGGTTAAGGCTTAGAGGAGATCGGGCTTTGTATCAGACAGGCCTCCTCCTTTCAGACCAACTTTTCTGCATGACTTCTGTGGTACACTCGTGATTTTCATGTTTTTTTTAATATATTCCAGTTTTTTTTTTGCAGTGATTTTACAGTTTATTGTTTTTACTTTGTAACATTTTTCTTAGCTTGATGTATTTTATTTGTTACGAGGTGTTACTGTTTATTGCTTTTATTGATCCGAATTTTGGTCGATTCTGTTGTGTCTAAAGATTGGATCTGGGTTGCTGTCTGATTTTTTCATGCTTAGACTATTTAAGAGTTTCAGGGGAAACATTTGCACCTGTTACAGCAGCACACATCAAAACTACTTTCTTTACTTGAGTGTGGCGTTGTTAATCTACATAACTAGAATTTTAGCTGTTGCTATTCAGCTTTGTTAAATTCTGAGAAAGATCAAACAAATTGGCAATGAAACTTATATATATATATATATATATATATATATATATATATATATATATATCCACGGATATTTATATAATTGATAGAAGTTTAGAAGTTCATACACCAACTGACTTGGTCTATATATAATCAAAAGATTAATATTTAATTTAAGAGATTTAAATTAATAGCAAAAGTTTATTTATTAATTCAGAAGATCTAAAGAGATCTTTGCTCGTTCAATGATCAATATACACCACTCTGTGTTTTATTTCAAAGAAGAGTCAGGTTTAAAAGTTAAGACTTTATTACTAACAATTTAAAGATGACAGTTTAAAAGAAAATACATAAATGACCATTTATAAAAGCTTTGCAATTAAAGCTTGGTATTAAAGCAATCTGTGTCTGGATGAAACTAAAAATGAAGTGTGTGTGTTTGAATGTCTGAATGTAGGTTTCAGACGACCCTCTGTTCAGATCCGGAGGTCAAGGGAGGACGTTGATCAGCCTCTGGGTACTCGGCCCGGTAGGGTAGCCCAGTGGTACCGACTCTCTGGTCCTAGAGTAGCCGCAGGCACACAGGTGTGGAATTGCGTCTGAGCAGATTCTTAAGGAATCTCGTAGCGTCAGCTTGTTGCAGATGGCGTTTCTGTTGAAGCAGTTCAATCGGCGTGACAGAAAAGCTTTAGTAGAGGTTTCGAGCGGCCGACCTGATCCTCTGGACTCTCGTGCCACGGAGAGATTTTTGGTGAGCTCAAGAACTGAACTTAAACTGAGGAGTTTTGGTTTTAACATACCTCAGAACACGCCCTCCCAAGATAGAAAGCTCTGGTGTTATGGAACAAAGACATGTGAGTGCATTTACCTTTAACCTGATTTCTGTGTCCTGCATGGTGTGTATAAGTGCAGTCATCTTCTTGTCACTGTTAAACATTAATGATTATCATAAATAATAATTATTAACCAAAGAATAATAATTCATTTCAGTAATTAAATACATTTATAATGAACCTTGACCTTTGGGTCACAAATGAGGCCATTCATGTCGCTACAGAGTTTCAGGGGAAGCATTTGCACCTGTTACTGCAGCACAAATCAAAACTACTTTCTTTACTTGAGTCTTTTTTACTCAAGGAGAAAAACTCTTGATTCAAACTGCCTAAAAGCTCTCAGCTGCTCCTGGTCTGTCAGTTCCTCTTTGTCTTTGAGTGACTCCTGGTCATCGATTTTCTCTTGACCTTAGATGACTCCTCATCTTAAAGTGATGGTTAGCCTGAGAAACTTTTGACCTTTGACACATTCCAGGGGCCATTTATACACAAGACAGTCTGAGAGTTGAATAAAATCACTTTCTATGCAAAGTTTGGGATTCATAAAATAAGACCAGATGAGAAAATGTGGCAACTAAAGGAACTCTGACCCTGGCATAAGAACACTTTAGTGAGTGGTGCCACATGGTGAATTTAAGCCACATTTACAGACTGGTAGACCCTCACACATAAACACACACTCACACACACCTGAAAGGTTCAAGTAGTTCCTGAAGCATAAAGTCTCTGACAGGCTAATCTACATGAGATAGTGGCCAAGGTCTTTCATGCACTCTGCTCAGCTGAACTGCTTCACCTCGGTCAAGACGAAGACGAAGAACTATTGTGATAAATACGTAATCAACAACTTTGTTAATTACCAGTAATAATGTGAGCCCAATGTTCAATCAGTCTGTGAAATGACAATGTTTATTACTTGATATTATCCTGTGATCAGTAGTATTTTACAAGTTATTATAATCTTGGACATTTGCACTAGACACTAAGGACACGTAATGCTAAAGTCACACGACACATTTCCTTTTGTCTCACCCAATCAGAACCTTCGTTTCTGGCTAGGCGTGGTTATCTGTGGTGTTTGTATAAACTCTCTTTTTGCATGTCAAATTCTGATTCGCCAGTAAACCAAAATATGACAATTATAAAAACTATCCCACGCCACCGTTTCTTGAGTTCAAAGCATTCTAGAGGAGTCTCGGACAGGCCATCCGGACTTCCTCTTCAGCCATAAAGAACCTCAGACAAGCTGGATAAAATCTGTTGCAAGTTACAACTGACTGCAATGGTTCCTTCAGAATAAAAGCTGAACCTCACAACCCCTTCAGGGTCTCGGAGACGCCAATGAACCTGTCGTGACTTGGAAGCATTCCAAGACTAGTTTGGTCGGCACCACTGCTTTTCTACCGGCTTCGGTACCAAGGAGGGTCCAAGAAGTCCTCGGCATTCTGGATCTGATCGGAGGTTTCCCCTGGGTACATAGACCGACAGATGGCATTTCATGTGTGCTATAAATCTCCAACTAAAGTTTAGAGCGAAACATTCATTCCCACTCAGAACTAACTGCTTCTCCGGATCCGCTGGTTCTGAATAACATTCCACACACACACACACACCTTAGTCCATCAGTACACAGAGTGTTTGAGTTAGTCTTGTTTAAATTGTGTAGAAATCACTTTCATAACTATTTTAAACCTGACTCTCTCTTTCCTTTGAGTTAATACGAAGTGTCATTTAATCCCTGCAATAAAAAGTTCCGATCTTCTGGTTAAAATATTCAAAGATCCATCCGATTGTTTTTTCATATTTCTATGGAATCTCACAATTTATGGTTCATAAGTAAGATGTAAATGACTCATTCTTTACATATTGGCGAGCCATGCCATTTATTTGTATATTATGACATTTCGTGTTGATTCTGAGTGATTTTAATCGATTAAACACTTAAAATCCATCCAAAATTGATGTGTTTGGTGAGAGACGGGACAATCTGGTCATCCGCCACTAGAGATCAGTCAACCTCCAGGCTGAGTCATCATTACTAGCTCTGCCACATTGGAGTCTTATAACTACAAAACTTTATCTGCACAGGTTTTTCCTGCTGTCATTTATAAGGTAAATTCATGTCATTTTATCTGTTGTGATTATGTCATGTCTTTTGAGTGAATCTGTGTTCACTGTGTTTAACTTGTGTAACTGGAGATGAAGCTCTCCACGGTAGCTTGCTACCATGGTTCCGGTCTGATCCCCATGAAACTGATTCCAACCCGTTAGCTTGACTTAGCTTCGAAGTGCTAACAGTCTTTATAAGCTTTTAAACGGAAGAGTGTGCAAGTCTCGGACCACATTAAACGCTATTTCTCCAACAAATTAACACGAGTGCCTAAACGCAGGTCGTCGTTAATCAGGCAGGTCAATTCTACAAGAGAATTGACCGAATCTGGTAGCTCCAGGTCTCGCTAGATTGGCACAGCCAAGCTGCTAACTCTAGCTCTGGTTCGACAGCCGGGCCTCGTGGACTCGACAGCTTTGTCAATCGCCTGACACAGCACTGTCTGTGTCCCAAATCCGCTATTTCCTATGGGACACGCTCCAACAGCATTCAAGCACATTTTAGCGATGTTTTCTGACAATTGTGTTGTGAAAATGATCTTTTTGATCAACCATTTGGAGAAAATCCTGATGCACGCAACGTTGTGACGTCACGGGTGACGCAAGTTACCCCATCCGTACTATTGCCGGCACTCTGCCGCCATCTCGTGGCATCTTTTGTACATTACACTTCTTTTTGTTGTAAACCTCACTTCTCTTTTGAATTATGTCAAATCAGGAACAATTGTGCTCTCCCACTGTGGGCAGACAGGTTATTGACGCTGTGACAGCATGTGTTGGTGTTACCAGCATGTCGGCTCATGGTTTTGGTGACACTCTGCTGGATTATTCAGCAGATGATCTGGTAGGTATGTTGCTGACACACGTGAATAATTTGCCCACAGAAGGTGAGAAGGTAAAACCAACTGCCCGCACAGAGAACCTGGTGGAATTTGCTGTTCTCCTAACTCATCTCTGGGACAAAGAGGTTACTGCTCATCTGGAGACACAAAGTTCAATGCCAGCACTTTCTGAACAAAAGACAGGAGAAGGGGCCTGTGGTTCCGACTCTGATGAGGATCTGGACAGGAAGGAGCTGAATGAAGCTCGGAAAGAAAATGAAGTGTTGCTGGAGAAGAAAATCAAGGCAGATAATGAGCTAATTTATGCTCGGA
Organism: Nothobranchius furzeri; assembly: GCF_043380555.1. Taxonomy (NCBI): domain Eukaryota; kingdom Metazoa; phylum Chordata; class Actinopteri; order Cyprinodontiformes; family Nothobranchiidae; genus Nothobranchius; species Nothobranchius furzeri. The sequence goes on along the minus strand of NC_091757.1, from coordinate 62,868 downwards.
GGGAGGCAGATGACCTGGCGGTTACCCCCAAATTCCACTACCTCCGCTCCGCTCTGCTCCGGTCCGCCCCCGCCTTCCGCAGCCGCTCGCTTCCGAACTCAATTTTTACTGCTACCCACTCTACAACGGCTCCGCTCCGGTGCGAAGACCTGAGGGGGGCAAACAAGCATGCGCGGGATTTTCGAGATCTTGCGATACAGTCCGAGCAATAAACGCGGAAGTTATATCCAAACACCCGTTGTGTGGGAGAAGCATCGGCATGAGCTGTTTAATCTGCCCATCATTTGTGTTGAGAGATCAGCAGTGTTTGGATCAACAAAGGGTGACTACTTTGATAGTAGAAACTGTATTTATGGCTTACTTTTGTGCATTTAAACTTCAGCCGCCATTGATGGTTGTTAAAAGTTGTTAAACCTGTGCATATGAAACAAAAAACGCCTTTTGTTTATCGATTTATTGTGAAAAACGGAAATTGTGCTTGCTCCTTTTCCTGTTGGGCCGTTGTGATTTCTGTCCATTGACTGCGGAGGTTCTCCGGCGTCCGGCGAAAATAGGATCAATTCTATTTTTGCCGGACGCCGGAACAGAGGGCGGCGCACGGCGCCGCACTGCCAGAGCACGGCCGCAGTTGTGGAATTGCTCTGATTGACTACAACGGGACCGATTTTGCTCCGGCGTTCGTGTCGGAGCGGAGCGGAGTTGAGCGGAGCGGAGTTAGTGGAATTTGGGGGTTAGTCTCACTGCTACTGTGGATCAGGTAAGAAAACAAGAGAATGAACTTGATGATTTAAAATCAGAGATTTCTGCACTCAAGGGAGAAAAGCAGACCCTTTTACTCCCCCTGACATCACCTGCTCCAGCCCCTCCTCCACCCACTGCCCCATCTCCTCCACCACCTCCACCTCCTCCACCTGCTGCTCCACCCGCTGCTATTGCTGCTAATGGGGTTGCACCTGCTTCTGCTGTGGTGGGACTAGCTCCTCAGCTAGCGCTAGCTCCACAGCTAGCCCATCTGGGGCTACAGCCAGGCCATTTTGCTCCATCGCCAGCTCCTCAGTTAGGCTATCTGGCTTCTCAGCCAGGCCATTTTTATCCACCTCTAGCTAATCGATATCCACCTCAAGCTTATCAATTCCCACCTGCAGCTCATACACATGTGCCTGCAGCCCAACTACACCTTCTGGCTGCACAACGATACCCTCCTGCTGCACCTGCCTGTGCTGCTGCGATGGTTGTGCCAGCTTTCCAGCCAGCCCAACCGAACACACCTGTGTCCATGGCTGACATCTACAGGATGTGCTGTAGTGTCAAGACGTTCAACCCTCGACCAGGTAATTCATACCTGGTTGACACGTACCTGAGTGACTGCCGGCATCACTTTCAGAGATGTCCGGGAATTACCTTGGAGGACAAGATCCTTTTGATAAGGTTAACCTCTGATACCGTGGGTTCATTCATCGATCGCCAGCGTAATGCGATTGCAAATGGTTACAACCGGCTGGAAGCTGCAATTCAAAAAGAGTACACTTATGATGCTAAGGAGGCTGGTTTACGGTTAACTTTGTCAGTCAAACAGGGTTGTTCTGAAGACCCACAAGCCTTCTATCTACACCTCTTTGACGCGTACTTCAGTACGAAATGTAAGGAGGGGAAGGAAGATGAAAAAGGTTTCAAGGAGATTTTCCTGGAGAATCTACGTGCTCAGTATAGCCCCTACATGGGTACAGTAGACACTAAAACCACACCCATGGAGGAGCTCAGGAGAATGGCGAGTTGTGCCTTTAGGCGGTTTAAAGATTCAAGTAAGAGTTTGCATGCTCCTTCGGTTCTGGCAGTGGAGGCAGACCCCTCTGCGCTGCGACTCGAAGGGACTGGATCAGGGACTCGTAAAATTTAAAACCACTACAATAGTGCTAAACAACAGGCCAAGAAATCCAATAACTCCAAGCCGCGAGGCTTTCCTAATAACGCCTCAGAATTCTAACAGACCTCGGACCCCTCCACCGGCTGGTGGTCGTGGGACCCTAAGTCACCACAACTTGGTTGTGATAAACATTGTGTTTCCTTTAGAGAAAAGGAGAGTCCATCATACTCCCCCAGGAGAGAGTCGCCTCGCAGAGGTGAGAGCCGCGCTCATTCTGGCCGGAACTCACCACGGAGTGGTCGCAGGGGCTACTGTCCTGCCCCAAGGCCGAGAACTGATTCTGGTTTACTGGAAAAATTCACGCTCTGGGTGCCGCACTTCTTGACCTGTTGAAAGATTCGACAGAATGTGAGTCGGTTCTGTGCATCTCTGACACCTGCCAAACCTGCGCGTGGCTTGGTTGCAGCATTATATCCTGCAGAGGCGAAGCCTGTCACAATGGTGCGTCCGCTGACACCTGAGACCTCGGCGAGGTCTGGTGTGCTCGCTTCCGTCTGGGCTGGTCCTCTAGCACCCGCCACCAGACCCGGCCAGCGTAGCTCACCAATCAGACTTCCACTAAGGTTTCTCTGCAAAACCATTCTTGATGGTCCTAATGAGAAACCTCACATTCCGGTGACCCTGGAGGGAACATTTGAATGTGAGGGCATCATGGACTCCGGTTCAGATTTCCCTAAGTCCAGCTCTCTCTGGGAGCGGGTCCGCATGACTGCAGCTGCACAGGGTCACGTCTTAGGACTCGTGCCCTGCGCCGTGAACATCAATCCTTTCTATTCAAGTCAAATGACCTTGTCGAACGTGGTGTTCCTCAACTTTACAGTGGGAGACATGTCTGTGAGCCACCCAGTGTTTATAATTAACGTTGAAACTTTTCCTTTCCTGTTGGGAGGAGACCTGCTCCAACGGTTTAAGGTTGTAATCTCACTCAGTGATTGGACACTCCGAACTCGGTTGACTCAACCGATGCTCTTAGCATCTCTTGAGGACCTCATTCCCTCTTTATGCGTTGTTAACCACAATGGCACCGCCAGTCTGATCAGTCGATCCAGTACCAGTGAGGTCAGTGACATCCAGAGAGTCTGCGCCGTCTCTGCATCAGGACCACTGCACCCTGTGGTGGGTGAACCACTTACCCAAGTGGGAGTTGGCAGTTGCAGTGACACACCACCCGAGACTCCGCACCTTGCGGTAGGAACACCACCTGCCAAAAGGGGGGCTGATGGTTGCGCTGATACTCAGGTTGAAGCCCAGCATCTTGCAGTGGGGACTCCACCTGCCGAAGGACAGGCTGATGACATCACTGACACTACTGCACTACAGCTGGCACTGGTGACCTCTAGACCTGAGGTTGGTGACTCACCTACCAAAGGGGAGGTTAAATGGCGCCCTGTACCACTACTGGTTGACCTTGATCTCTCTGACTGCACCTGCGTGTCGACCGAGGGCCCTCCAGAGCGCTTACCTGCGCCAAACCCTCGCAAGGCCGTGCCAGTCTACAATCTAAACCATCCTTGGTTTCCATTTACAGCTCTGACAAAATAAGCTTTGTTAGTCTCGTGCATCGGTCTGATATCGACCGCAGCTGAGATTCATTCTCTGCCTCCTCTAACGCGTCTGCACAAACCTGGGCTCTTTTCGGGTATCACACTCCGAGACCGCCCAGGTCTATTAATGACTAACTATCATCTATTCACACAAAAGATTTTCATCAAATTCGACCCCTCTATGGCGTGTACTGATAATGACGAATGCCTTCGGCAACCTCTCGGAAACGGGAGCCCGCTGGACTAGTACCCTGACGCAGCATGCAGAAGCTAACATCCATCACATACTGGTCCAGGCGCTTAAATTCACGGATTCGAACAGTGACCTTTCCAGTGCCAGCATTAGGCCGAAGTGTTTCCTAGACGGACTTTTATCAGTAGCTAATACAATTGGCAATCTTTTAAATTTTGGATTCTCTTCAGTCAACTCGATCGAGATTAACACAGTTCGTCGACACGTTGATGAGCTTAGCAGAGAATATCCGGCTCTGTGTAAGCAGGAACTGCAGCAGCGGTGTGCCTTGAGACAGCTGGGCACGTCTGAACAACAGACTGTGGTGGTACTCAACACTCATAGTGACATTTTGCGTAAAACAACTTCCGCTGTGAACGAATTACATTCTTTTTGGATGTTGATTATGCTCATACGCAGATGCTGACCACTTGCCTGTCCGACTACAGTCGGAACGTGGGCGCCTCGATCAATACCCTCCTCATGGAGAGGATCCCTCCGTACCTCGTGTCCCTGGTCATGGTCCGGTCTGTGATTGCTCGAGTGACATCGAAGGACCCGATGGCCCTTCAGACTCACTTGGCCTTCTCATTGGGCAGTGCTATCCCATTAAGTGTCAATCCGGATGCTAGAGAGCTAGCGTTCATCATCAACTTACCTACTGTACCTCCAGATAACATCTACAGATTAAGAGAGTGGTAAATGTAGGTAATTGGGTTGACGACACCCATGTCAGGTTACGTACGCCTCCGGTCGTCACGTTCAATGAGGACACGCCGCACGTACGGTTGGTCCCCGACCTGCTTGTGTGTTCTCTCACACGTGGCCTGCTCTTCTTGTGTCCAGGCACACCTTTTCTGCGTGGCAGTGCCACTGGTGTGTGTGGCATTGATGAGTTGTTGGTTGATTATAAATGTCCTATGGCTGTGACTGCATGTTCACATGTGGTTCAAACTACGGCTGTTGTGGTTGGTGACCGTTGGTTAATTAATACCACTGCTCGTGAAGCAGATGTTTTCTATGAGCATCATGGTGTGTCCACACGTGTTGAGCTTCCGTCCCAAACCCTATGGGTGACAGTTCCACATAGTGCTACGGTCCATGTAGGTGAGATCTCTCTATATTACTTGGAACCTGGTGAACATAGGTCTGTTGTGGAGTTTTCTCCTTTCTATGATAACATCTCTTTTGCTCTTTCTCCAGCTGTGGTGGATCGTGTTATGTTCAGTGGTCCAACCACGGTTCGGGTTGGTGCGGTAAACAGGGTGCTGCGTGAGTTGTCGGCAGATCCCGGTCTCAGGTTTCAACCAGTGTCTTACTCCTGGTCCTCTGCTGATTCTGTCGTGTTATTCACTGCATGCTTAAACCTTTGTCTGTTGTTGGGGTTTTCATTTTTTTTGTTCTGTCAATTCTCCGCACGGATGACCTCTCTACGGGACTCGGTCCGCAACGTCGGTAACCGCCTATCTCGTGCCCTCGTGCCGGTTGTCAGCGACGCCCTGGCTGTCCAGATAATGCAACCTGCGCCGGTCGCTCCTGCACCTGTACCTCCACTGGCACCTCCCTTGCCTTCAGCTAGGCCTTCTACTTTGAAAAGGGGGTGATCTCTATTTTCCTTCGTCAGTCCTATGGTCCCCTTTCAGGTTGCACAAGTTTGTTTGTTCGTGTGTGTGCATGGTTGTCTTTCCTGTTTATACATAACGTGCAGACTTGGTTGATTTGAGATGGTCATGCTGTGGGTTCCTGAAGTTAGGTAATGAGTAAGTTTTAACAGTAAAAGGGTTTATTCCGCACACTGTTGTGTTATCCAAATTTGTTTTTATTTTCACTCATTTTAATTCCTTATGGGGTACATTCATATATAGGCTGATTACTAACTTCACTGATTTACATTTTAGTGCTCTTTGTCACTCATATATCTACTTTTAGATTGTTATTTACGGTTGATTAAGTTTGATAACTTTCTGATTAACTTGTTGATTTACCAGTTATGGGCTACAACCTTTATTGCCCTCATTTTGATAACATTTTTGCTTAGTGGCGTGATTTTTCCCTTACATATATTCTAGTGTTTTGTTATTTTGTTCTTTTACACCACTTTGTCCAGTACATGTAGTGTATTGCATCCATTTTTTCAATTGTGCTCTGTTCACATAATTTGCTTCACATAGTAAATACAGGTATACATCTTGACAGGTTTCTTTTTATTTGTTGATTTGCATCAAACGCCATTTGTGTCTGCAATGAGGTGCCCTGTGTTGTGCTCTCTCTCCTCTGCTGAGTTTCGCCGATGTTTCTCGATTCCTGGGGGTGGCTCTATGATTCATCATCGGACTCTGCTGCTTGCTGATTGGAGTTCCGACTCGTTGGACCTGGACGTCCGTTGATTCCGGCTATTGCTGCTGGGATACTTCATTCATTTATTGTTTTATTGTATTTTATTACGTGTTTTCTGTCAAGTGACCTTGGGTGTTCTGAAAGGCGCTTTTAAATAAAATGTATTATTATTATTATTCGCTGGGACCTGATCTGTTGCCTGCTCATCTTCCTCCTACTCTGGATAACGCTAAGTGCAATTACAAGGATCTAATTACTGTTTGAATTATTCCCTCCACGCGGAGATACACAATTCTGCTGCTGCTTGAATGATTCCCTTCCTGTGGATTTATTAATAATCTACTGACTGTTGATTTAACCGCTTCCAAAGGAAATTATCCGTGACTGTCCTTCGGTGTGGTGTTCATTTCTTACCACTTTTGGCCTCTGCCTAGGAAATTACACCTTGCTTTCTCGATGGAGTCCTTCTGGCCTCTGGTTTGATCAATGTCAGGTGGTCTCTGCCTGGACCACCATGCCCTTGAAAAGGGTCACTTTTAACAAATATAAACCCTGGTTCACACCCAAACTGAGACAGCTGAGGAGGGAGAAAGAAGAAGCCCACAGAGCCAAGGACAGAGAAAGCTACAAGGGCGCTAAGTACCAGTTCTCAAAAGAGTTGAAGAAGGCGAGATCTTGGTACAATAAGCATCGAAAGCAGCAGTTCTCTGACAATGACACCACCTCTGTCTGGAGAGGGCTCAGGCAAATCACAAACTACAAGCCTAGAGCCCAACATGCTGCTGACGACCTACAGCTGGCTGAAAAACTTAACTCCTTTTATTCCAGGTTTGGTCCCCCCCCCCCCCCCCCCCCCCCCCGGCACAGGTTTCTTCAACCACTCTGGTGTCACATGCCTCCCCCACCACCTTCACCACTGTGAACAGTACATCCCCGCTGACCACCCCTCCCCCTCCACTGCCTTCTTAGTGACAGAAGAGGATGTGCTTAGGCTTTTCCATAAGCAAAACCCACGGAAATCCCCGGGCCCGGACGGTGTCTCCCCCGCAACCCTGAGACACTGCGCAGAGGAACTGTCTCCGATCTTCACGGACATCTTTAACATCTCCTTGGAGTCCTGCCATGTTCCGCCTGCTTTAAACTGTCCACCATTGTCCCTATCCCTAAGAAATCCGGTATCACTGGACTGAATGATTACAGGCCTGTGGCGCTGACGTCTGTAGTCATGAAGTCAATTGAGCACCTGGTCCTCCCTCATCTCAAGTCCTTCACCTCCCCCCTCCTGGACCCTATGCAGTTCGCCTACAGAGCCAACAGGTCTGTAGACGACGCCATCAACCTTGCCCTTCACTTCATCCTGCAGCACCTGGACTCCCCGGGAACCTACGCTAGGATCCTGTTTGTGGACTTCAGCTCTGCATTCAACAACATCCTCCCTGCTCTGCTCCAGGACAAGCTCTCCGTGCTCAATGTACCCAATTCCACCTGCAGGTGGATCACTGACGGACCGAAGGCAGTGCGTGCGGCTGGGGAAGAATGTTTCCACCACTCAGACTATTAGCACAGGATCTCCACAGGGCTGTGTACTTTCTCCTCTGCTCTTCTCCCTGTACACAAACTGCTCCAACTCGAGCCATGACTCCAGTAAACTGATCAAGTTTGTGGACGACACCACCCTCATCGGGCTCATCTCTGACAGTGATGAGTCCGCCTACAGGAGGGAGGTGGATCGGCTGGTTTACTGGTGCAGCAGCAACAACCTGGAGCTCAACGCTCAGAAGACAGTGGAGATGATTGTGGACTTCAGGAAAGTCACAGCCCCATCTCTCCCCCTCATTCTGACGGACACCCCCATCACCACTGTGGACTCCTTCCGCTTCCTCAGAACCACCATCACACATGACCTTAGGTGGGAGCCATCCATCAGCTCCCTGATCAAAAAGGCCCAGCAGAGGATGTACTTTCCACGGCAGTTGAAAAAGGCCAAACTGCTGGCCCAGATGATGGTGCAGTCTTACATGGCCATTATTGAGTCCATCCTCACCTCCTCCATCGCTGTGTGGTACGCTGGAGCCACAGTAAGGGACAAACATAGACTGCAGCGCATTGTGCGCTCTGCTGAGAAGGTGATTGGCTGCAACATTCCATCTCTCCAGGACCTGTACGTCTCCAGGACTCGGGGGCATGCAGGTCGGATAGCAGTTGACCCTTCTCACCCGGGACACAGACTTTTTGAGCCACTTCCCTCAGGCAGGAGGTTACGGTCCATCCGGACCAGAACCTTCCGCCACAAGAACAGCTTCTTTCCATCTGCCGTTGGACTTGTGAACAGCTTATGGACATGCAACCATGCTGGTCTTCTGTACTCATCACATCACGTTATCGGCCATATTACCATTACCTGCCATTTTTATAGCTGAAAGTTTTATTCTATTTTTATTCTTATTGTGTGTTCATGTTATATGTAGCACATTAGAACCAAAGCAAGTTCCTAGTTTGTGAATTGTTTGTTCACTGACAATGGCAATAAACCTTTTTCTGATTCTGATTCTGATATGTAGCGTCATGAATGTCCTGTTTTTGATCTACAGGTCATGATCTGCTGTGTCTGCTCTTGCAGAGACATAAAGTCTCTGACAGGCTAATCTACATGAGATAGCGGCCAAGGTCTTTCATGCACTCTGCTCATCTGAACTGCTTCACCTGGGTCAAGACGAAGAGGAAGACCTATTTTGATAAATACATGATGAATGATAAATGACCCGCACTTGTATAGCGCCTCTCAGAGTAAGGACTCCAAAGCGCTTTACACTACAGTGTATCATTCATCCATTCACACACATTCACACACTGGTGGTGACGAGCTACAATGTAGCCACAGCTGCCCTGGGGCGCACTGAAAGAGGCGAGGCTGCCGAGCACAGGCGCCACCGGTCCCTCCGACCACCACCAGCAGGCAAGGTGGGTTAAGTGTCTTGCCCAAGGACACAACAGCAGAATTAATTCTCTGTCCAGAGCCGGGATCGAACCTGCAACCTTCCGATTACTGGACAATCCGCTCAACCTGTTGAGCTACTGCTGTCCATAATCAACAACTTTGATTACACTCCAGTGCTCAAAGTTGCCTCTACGCACTTTGTTTTTGTTTAATTTCAATCCCACCTCTTGTTGCAACTAGCTGTTTGTTTCATAAAAATAAAACATTTGTACTGATTTCAAAATAAAATTTCTTCTTCTAATGAGACCCGCTTTTGTTCTGATCGCTGTTTGAATGCGGGACAACTTTGTTTTGAGCGTAATAAGAAAGTAGTCAAGCTTCTCTCACGGGATCGTTGAAGACCAATGCCGTGCTCGCATTACAGGAAATAGCGGCGTACTCGGAGGTGGAAAATAGAAGTGATTAGGATTTCATTAGCTTAGAAACTCATAAATTAGAGAACATTATTTTATGGAAATGTGTTTAATGTAATATGTCAAGGGACACGTTTCTGTTGAAATCAATTTAAATAAAAAAATTCTCTTACCAGCTAGCATTTCCAAGTCTGTGTGCATTTTGAAGTTCCCACGCGTTAGCATTTCTTCTGTCACCATTTAAATATATTTAAAAAAAATATTAATTCAGAACTTTCTGAAATGAAACATATTAATCATCCCAACTCTGATTGGAGAACTTATTCAATAACTTGACCATCCAAAAGAAAAGAAAACCCCAAAAGTAAGGCAAAGGAGACCAGGACTGATTTTAGATCCTATAAGTCCCCCCGACGGTGTCTCTCAGAGGACATCTGATGGGCTGGACAATCCAGTGAGTGATTGGCAAAGAGGTGCTGTGGCAGGTTGACTGTTGGTGTGTGTGTGTGCGTGTGCGTGTGTGTGTGTGTGGTAGTACCACATTGTTCCTAACAGTGCCTGGAGGACCTAAGCTCCTAAGCTCACCCCTGTGCCCCTACAGGGTCTCGCAGGGAGGCTTCCACCAGCTGAGATGGAGCTTTCATGGAATATAATGAAAACTGTAGAGCTCCTGTGGTTTTAAATAGAGGGAGTGCCCCTGGCTCCATTACTGTCTCATATAAAGTGGAAGTGCCATAATTGAATATGACACAAGCAAGCTGTGTGCACTTGGCTGTGGTGAAGCCACTTGCAGTTAGAGCGCATTCTGCTGCAACGTCCACACAACAACTCAGTGTGCAACCAAATTGGTAGAGACATCATTAAAGCTGCACTAAGCAGTTTTTTTATGTAAAAACTCACCTGCCCTGTCATTCTGAGACGATGAGAAAAACAACAGCAGAAAGGCATCAATATTCCCAAAGACTCACCATTTGTGTTGTTTGTCTGAAAGCAGAATCCATGACAGGCTGAAATAAGAAAGATAAAATCCTGCAACCATGAGATCACTTCGTTTTTAAATTAATCCATCAAATGAAATGATAATTATTTCAAGTACACATTTTCAAACTTGACATTCAGAGATTCATTCTGGGAAGGTCAAAGGTCAGGAACTGCTTTTGTTAACCAAAGCGGTTCTAACTTTACTAGTGAAGTAGTGTGATTAGCTCATCTTCACCAGCATGTGAATGGGTGAATGACTGACTGTGTTGTGAATCAGAATAACAAGAATACCAGTGAAGAAATTGCATTATTGCAACAGCTCAAGGACAGAGGATAGCAGCTGTAGCACACAAAAGATATCACACAAGAGTGCAATTGTAAATTAAGATAATCAAGATAATTTTTGTACATACAGTACTATGATAGTAGTAGTAATATATGTCGGTGATGACATTAGTCATGGAATGTTACAGATGTATGGGTTCCATATTAGCAGTGACCATTGTAGAGTCTAACAGCGGCAGGAAGGAAAGACCTGTGGTACCTCTCCACACAGCGAGGGTGGATCAGTCTGTCACTGAAGCTGCTCTCCAGAGCAGACAGGGTGTCCTGTGGGGGCTGTGACTCATGGTCCAGCAGGGATCTGAGTTTTGCCAGCACCCTTTTGTCCCCCACCTCTCGTACTGAGTCAAGAGGACAGCCCGGGACAGACCTGGAATTCTTTATCAACCTGTCTAGCTTCTTCCTTTCTCTCTCTGTGTGTTTCAACAGGCCACATCGTACAGGATTGCCGATGCCGCCACAAAGTCAAGGTTTTTATGAGTACCCCCTTCACTCCAAAGGACCACAGTCTCCTCAGGAGGTAGAGCCTGCTCTTCCAGTTTTGGTCATATGGTGTGCAGCACCTCTGCAAAAACGACACTACGCATGAACCACTTTCACCCAGTCCCAATGTAATATTGTTGAACAAATCTGTTGTGTTTTTAACTCAAAGTGTTTTCTTATTTACCAAAGCTTTTAAAAAAGTAGTTTCCATCTGCACAAGAGCTAAAAGGCATTGTGAAGTAAAAGTGTTGAAAAAAGTATGAAGTCATGGGTTTCTAAAGCCCAGTTCAGATGCAGTTTGGTTAAATGTTGGCTGTTTTTGGCCAAACACATGAAGTGATGGAAAATCGCAGATGTACCACTGTTGGTCCTACAGTGTGTGTTGTCTGGTGGGACGTCTGGTTCCTGACCATCATGATATCTGTGTGTGCACATGCCATTGGACGTTACCTGACCCGTAACCTTTTTGGAGTTAAAGCAGGATTCAACTCTGGCGCTCATCCGGAATTCATTGAACCTTAGTTACATACATAACTCTTGTTCTATTTCATTCCTCCTGACCGCTAGAGGGCAGTGCAGTTCACCTGGATGACCTAATTCCAAAAAACTCACAAAGAGTCCACACTCACCAGGTATCAGTCATGAAGAGATGAAGTAGATAACACAGCCGAAGCCACCACATGGGGAGCAGCCATTCACTCTGTAGAATTGGACAAATATACAGGATGAAGCCCATGTAATTGCAGCACAGATGTCACTCAGTGGGACGCCTCTCAGCACAGCCCAGAAAGCAGACATGGCCATTGTGAAGCACCTTGGGGGGTTGTAGAACGGTAAGAAGACACTATACAAATACAGGCAGCAAAAACTACACACTTCCCACAAAGATTCCCTGGTCAGACAGTTCATCTCAGAAGATAAAACGTGACTTCAGGGAAAACAAATGTGAAGGAGGAGGAGGAAGAGGAGGAGGAGTTTACTGCATGCTTCCATCATTCAACAGGCAGCACACTGGTGTGTCCACAAAAAACAGACCAAGGCGATTCAACATGTTTGAAAGCCCGGATTTATGATCAGTGGTGCTGACCTCCTTCCATGCAGACCGGAGAACTCATAACACATCACACATGGCAGGAATATCTGATAAGATTACCTTCAGAGCCATTATGATACTGAACACGTCCTTAGGATTGTTAGAAGGATAAAACTGAGAGTGACACAACTATCCAGCCTGGGCTCCATCCTCACCACAACAGACCCGTTTAGAGTCCACATTTCTGCATAACACAATCCCTGAGTTGCAACTGCCCTCTATAATTCTGTACATAACATGTCTGTGTAACTGAAACATTTGTAACTGTAACTTTTGCTGCATCTCGGCCAGGACGCTCTTGAAAATGAGGTTTCTCAATGGGACCTTCCTGGTTAAATAAAAGAATAAATTTAAAAAAATAATCTCTGCAGATGCGGCCCTGACCTGCCTTTAGATCTCACACTTCCAACAAGTGACCCCATGTTCCCTCCGTATGCCTCAACAACTAAAGTGTGTTTCTTTTTCCCACAACAATAACCAGATTTAAGAAACTGAAAGTCAAGTGCAACAAAGCACAGTGACATCAGAATAATGAGGTAAGATTACAGAAAACCAGAAACGCTAAGCTACCACTGCTACTAAACCTCAATGTAGATGAGATCCTCACAGTAAATGTCACTGGCCCACAGTGATATTTAAACTCATCTCAGACACATGGGACTTGTGTTGGACCACAGAATCTAAAGTTCCCCATCCAGATGTAGAGAGCAGTTCCCTCAGTCCACCTTTCTCTCTGTCCACATGCGATTTCAATTCAATTCAAGTTTATTTATAAAGCGCCAAATCACGACAAGTCATCTCAAGGCACTTCACATAATAAACATTCCAATTCAGGTCAGTTCATTAAGCCAATCAGAAATAATGTTTCCTATATAAGGAACCCAGCAAATTGCATCAAGTCACTGACTAGTGTCAGTGACTGTCACGATCTGCCCCTGCATTCCTGACTGTGTCTCTCTCCTGCCCTGAATTAGTCCTTATTGTTCTCACCTGCCCCTCGTTAACCTGTCCATGTGTTCCTAATTTTCCTTGTGTATTTATACCTCCCGTCTTGTACCAGTCTTCGTCAGATCATTGTGTGTTAGTTGTCAGCGTTGTGTTTGTTCCTGCCGTTCCCGCTCTGTTATTAAACTCATTTTTACTTTATCCGAGCCTGCATCTTTGCCTCCTGAGCTGCTCCACCACACTTGGTCCATCTTCTCCACACCCTTGTAACATTATGAAGTTATGATTTTCAGCTCCTAAACGCTGCCCCTGTACACATTTACACCCGTGTAGAAAACGCCAAGGTCGTCTGATCCTCAGACTGTTTACATTCCAGAAGAAGGAAGAACACTTTTACTTAATCAAAGTACTTTATTTGTGATTAAAAATTAAGCAAAACATATGTTGATCAATAATAATCAAGTGAATGATCTGTGAAATAAAGATGTCATGATTTATGTGTTTAATGAGTAAACAGGATGACATGCACAGACAGACTGACACTCATCCCCATGGCAACGCATGACACATTGCTCCAACCAATCAGAGCCTTCGGCTGCCGCAAGAGAATCTGGCTTGTTGACTTAAAGTGTCCAATCCGCTTTACTAAAACTTATCAACAATTCAGAGATATAAAACAAGGCAACGCCATTTTAAGCTCAGTTCCATTTTGACTTCAGTTCTATTCACCGTCATCCCAAAGCGAAGCACAGTCTGGCCAGATGTTTCTTCTTCTTTAAACTAAGAACTGTGAAGTTGGAGATTTTCGTCGTTTAACAACCAGACGACATCCTTTCAAAATAAGAGCACCTGCTGACGCTGCCGATTGTTACCTGAGTCGACCCTTCAGACGGGCTTTGAAACGCTGTGATTGCGGTTTCGACCAGCTCCAGCGCACATCCGAGGTCTTCAGACCTGGCATTTCCTGATCTACCTGGGAGGCCCCACTGGGTACGTACACGGCAAAATAGCAGCTCATGTCATCACTTTATAAGCCTCGTGATATCTAGTCATAACAATCAAAGACTACCAGATTCAATGACGTCAGCCTAAGGAGTCTGAACCAACCACACACACACACACACACACACACACATCGAACATCACATTCATTTCCAAACAACACAGAGTTAGTCCTGATAGATTGTAGAATTTATAATAAAATTCTTAAACGATCCCAACTCTCTCTTTTCTTGTCCCAAGGTCAATACAGAGTGTTAAATGAACTCCCTGATGATAAAAACAACCTATTCTTCTGATTATAAAAACTAGATCTACTTACAGTATATTAAAATACAACTCTAGATCGTTACATCACTCTATTTCACAACACCCTCAACGTGACAGAATGATCTGACCAACCTGGATCTGTGGTGAGCTCTGCAACATCTGCCTGGAGGATTTTTTTGCTTTTTCTCTTTTTCAGCGGAGGGAGATTTCGTCCTGATGGGTTTTTGGCTCATCCTACAGGTTTTTGGGGTGGTCGAGCCCATTTGGGAGATTTTGGCGCATCCTACCTGTTCTCGGGGTGGTCAGAATCATTTCTCCTCTCCTGCTGTTTCGCCCCGTCCTGTTTTCCCACGGAAGCTGCGGATCCTGGAGTTCTGATGGAGGTGAAACCCCCTGCGCACGCCAGCATTCTTCTGAGTGGTAGGGCTGGTCTTCCTGCTCTATATCTGCTTCCCTTCACTCGAGCCTCTGCCTGTGACCCAGCGAATCGGGACGCGCACCTGCTCCGTCCGTATGTCCAGTACCTGCCGCCGAGCTGGGTTTCCTCGTGTCGCTCCTGCAGTTTTCATGTACTTCCTGGTTCACGCCTGCGGGTCTGTTCCTGCAGGTCCTTCATGCTGCAGTCTCTGCTGGGTCCCATGCCTCCTGCAGCAGTTCCTACTAGGGGTTGTACGAACTAGTCGACTAGTCAGCTAGTCGACTTCACGGCTCTGTAGTGACTTTTTATGCCTGTCATCGACTAGTCGCTGTCACGTGATAATGACTGACAAGATGCAGTCCTCGGAAAAGACAGCAGGTGATGAGCCCCTGCGCGTCTGGATCAAGGCGGAGGCGACAGCGCTGTGCGCGTCGGTACCGACACCGGCGGTAAAACGGACATTTAACCAAACTGTGACCTTCTTGCAATTTTACCTTCCCCTCACCCCCACCAGTTTGCGCATGCAAAGCTCTGATCGCTGACACGCGCTCCAGACATCTGCGTCCTGAGCACGGCCAAATCAGGTGTCACCACCTTAAAAACAAATTAAACACACGATCGTTCATGTCGGCTCATTTCCTTTCATGTTTTCTGTCTGTTATTTGTTCCTGATGCATTTCGCTGCTGCGGAGCGAGGTGCATCACCTGTTGTACTCCGGTGACGCACCCCCAAGATTCCACTATCTCCGCTCCGCTCCAGCACGAACTCCGCAGCAAAAACGGTCCCGTTGTAGTCGGCCGGTGAGCAGCGGCACTCCGCTGTTTTTGCGGTCGGTAGATCTTTTAGAACTGCAGTTCAAAGGTAACTCATGAGGTGAATATATATGAACCCAGGTAGCAGTTTTTCTTTAGGATTGAGAGGAGATGCAGGAAGATAATAAACAGACAGGACGGAAAAATAGTCAAATAAAAACAAATTCGTTTTTGTACCTGGTGGTTGCAACAAACAGACACCACTGAAGGTAATCAGAAGTGAGGAACAGAAAATGAAATAATTATTTTAATGTTTAGAGCAGCAGGAACTCCGAGAGGCTGCAGGCGCATCAGTGAGTTTGCGGCCCTGCGCAGGGGGAGGGGGGAGAGGGCTGAAGTAGGATGCAGAAACTACCGTTGTTAAAAGAGATGTGTTAACTTAGAAAATGTGGGCGCAATTTTAATTGTCAAAAACTCCAGCGAACCTACCGCCCCACCCCACCCCCTTCCCCGCCGCTTCAGGTGTATGACGTCATCAACGACTAGTCGAAGTCGACTCGACTTTCATTACTTGGCTGTCGACTTTAAAAAAAATAAAGTTGTGCAGGCCCTAGTTCCTACTGGGTCCCACGCCTGCTGCTGCAGTTCCTACTGGGTCCCACCCCGGCTGCTGCAGTTTTCCTGTTCCTGTCAAGAGTTCCTGTGTGTCCAGTCAAGAGTTCCTGTGTGTCCAGTCAAGAGTTCAAGTCCGAGTTTCCTGGTCCAAGCTCAAGAGACCCATATAAGTCAGAGTTGTGCCACCTAACTGAGAGGCCCCTGCTCTGCAACCCTGGTCTGAGCTCGAGGTGACTCTGTAAGTTAGAGTTGTGCCGCCTAATCAAGAGGCCCCTGCTCTGCAGCCCCGGACTGAGTCAAGTGTTCCCGAGTCCCTGAGTCCAAGTGTTCCGAGTCCCCGAGTCCAAGTGTTCCCGAGTCCAAGGGTTCCTGTGTCCCCGAGTCGAGTGTTCCAGTGTCTCCTGTGTTATGTGGCCTTGTAGGCGTCTGGTATCCGCCCCTTGGGGGGGGGGGGGGTGTACTGTCACGATCTGCCCCTGCCTTCCTGACTGTGTCTCTCTCCTGCCCTGAATTAGTCCTTATTGTTCTCACCTGCCCCTCGTTAACCTGTCCATGTCTTCCTAATTTTCCTTGTGTATTTATACCTCCCGTCTTGTACCAGTCTATGTCAGATCATTGTGTGTTAGTTGTCAGCGTCGTGTTTGTTCCTGCTGTTCCCATTCTGTTATTAAACTCATTTTTACTTTATCCGAGCCTGCATCTTTGCCTCCTGTGCTGCTCCACCACACTTGGTCCATCTTCTCCACACCCTCAACGTGACAGTGACTATACAGCAATCCTCATACTAAGCAAGCATAAAGCGACAGTGGAGAGGCAAACCCCCTTTTAACATGAAGAAACCTCCAGAGAATTCTGTCTCAGTATAAGCAGCCATCCTCCACGACTCAATGGGGATCGAGAAGACAGAGCACGCACACACACACACACACACACACACACACACACACACACACACACACACACACACACACACACACACACACACACACACACACACACACACACACACGCAGACAGACAGACAGACAGACAGACAGACAGGCAGACAGACAGACAGACAGACAGACAGACAGACAGACACACACAGACACACAGACACAAAGACAAGTAATGTGTCTATAGTTATATTGTGATTTCTTAGTAAATATTCTATTAGGTGAAAGATAAACTTTATTGTATTTATCCTAGTGGATCTATAATTAAACTAGTAGTAGCACATTCAATGTCAAGTAAAACAAAAAGTTATCATCAGGAGAGAGAGAATGTTTTAGTGGTTAGCAGCAGTGTGCTAGTCGATGGCCCCCTCCATGAGGCCACCACAGCTCAGCAGAACATCGTTGTAGCTTCTTCTGGGGAGAAAACACTTAGAGAGAAAATAAAGTTAACACCTGAAATTGCAGAAAGTAATACAGTTAAAGAGCAGAATGTAGAAGAAAGCAGTAGAGTGTGAAAAGTGGTCAGTGTATCCTCCAGCAGTCTAAGCCTATAGCAGCATAACTACAGAGAAACTCTGGATAATCTATCCTATTTAGATGGAGGCATGTTGGAGTCAGGGCAAGGGAGAGCCGTCTTTACCGACTGTACACTCCACCTCCCTCTACTCCCCCACTTGTCCAGATTGAGGCTAACATCAGATTTTAACCATAGGCCCTATCAAATAAAAATGTTTTAAGCCTATTCTTAAAAGTAGACAAAGTGTCTGCCTCACGGACTAAGTAGGGGTTGTATGAACTAGTCGACTAGTCAACTTCATGGCTCTGTAGTGACTTTTTATGCTTGTCATCGACTAGTCACTGTCACGTGATAATGACTGACAAGATGCAGTCCTCCAGCAGGTGATGAGCCCCTGCGTCGGGAGGTGGAGGCGACACGCTGTGCCAGAGCGTCGGTACTGACACCGGCGGTAAAACGGACATTAAACCAAACTGTGACCTTTTCCCTCTTGCAATTTTACCTTCCCCTCACCCCCATCCTAACCTTAACCAGCTTGCGCATGCAAAGCTCTGATCGTTGACGCGCTCCAGACATCTGCGTCCTGAGCACTCAAATCAGGTGTCACCACCTCAAAAACAAATTAAACACGCTATCGTTCATGTCGGCTCATTTCCTTTCATGTTTTCTGTCTGTTATTTTTGCCTGATGCGTTTCGCTGCTGCGGAGCGAGGCTCTTCACGTGTTTTGTTCTCCGCTGACGCACCCCCCAAGATTCCACTATCTCCGCTCCAGCACGAACTCCGCAGCAAAAACGGTCCCGTTGCAGCCGGCCGGTGAGCAGCGGCACTCTGCTGTTTTTGTGGTTGGTAGATCTTTTAGAACTGCAGTTCAAAGGTAACTCATAAGGTGAATATATATGAACCCAGGAAGCAGTTTTTCTTTAGGATTGAGAGGAGACGCAGGAAGATAAACAGGCAGGACAGAAAAAGGGTAAAATAAAAACAAGTTTGTTTTTGTACCTGGTGGTTGCAACAAACAGACACCATTGAAGGTAATCAGAAGTGAGGAACAGAAAATGAAATAATTATTTTAATGTTTAGAGCAGCAGGAACTCCGAGAGGCTGCAGGCACATCAGTTTGCGGCTGCTGCGCAGGGGGAGAGGACTTAAGTAGGATGCAGAAACTAGCGTTGTTAAAAGAGATGTGTTAACTTAGAAATTTCTTTCTTTCTTTCGATTTGGGCGCAATTTTAATTGTCAAAAACTCCAGCAAACCTAACGAACCCCCCCCCCCCCCCCCCCCCCCCCCCCCGCCACTTCAGGTGTATGACGTCATCAACGACTAGTCAAAGTCGACTCGATTTTCATTACTTGACTGTCAACTTTAAAAAAAAATAAGTCATGCAACCCCTAGGACTAAGGCTGGGAGCTGGTTCCACAGGAGAGGAGCCTGATAACTAAAAGATCTGCCTCCCATCCTAATTTTAGATATTCTGGGAACCACCAGTAGACCTGCAGTCTGAGAGCGAAGTGCTCGGTTAGGAACATAT
Organism: Nothobranchius furzeri; assembly: GCF_043380555.1. Lineage (NCBI taxonomy): Eukaryota > Metazoa > Chordata > Actinopteri > Cyprinodontiformes > Nothobranchiidae > Nothobranchius > Nothobranchius furzeri. Next base: position 43,598 of record NC_091757.1, on the reverse strand, counting down.
GGAACAATCAGATCACTGATGTATGATGGAGCTATATTATTAAGAGCTTTAGATGTGAGAAGAAGGATCTTAAAATCTATTCTGAATTTAACAGGCAGCCAATGTAGGGAAGCTAAGACAGGAGAGATATGATCTCTCTTTTTAATTCTCATCAGAACTCTAGCTGCAGCATTCTGGACAAGCTGAAGACTTTTAACTACATTCTGTGGACTTCCTGAGAGCAATGAATTACAGTAATCCAGTCTTGATGTAATAAATGCATGAACTAGTTTTTCAGCATCACTCCTGGTAAGGATGCTTCTAATCTTAGCAATATTCCGAAGGTGGAAAAAGGAAATCCTACAAACCTGTTTAACCTGGGATTTGAATGACATGTCCTGGTCAAAAATAAAACCAAGGTTCCTTACTTTGTTCTCGGAGATTAATGTAATGCCATTCAGGTCAGGCGATTGGCTAAGCAATTTCCTTTTCTGGATCTCTGGTCCAAAGATGAGAACTTCCATCTTGTCTTGATATAAAAGCAAAAAAGTTTAGAGCCGTCCAATTTTTTATGTCCTCAAGACAAGCCTGTAATCTACCCAACCGATTAGGTTCGTCAGGGTTAATGGATAAATATAACTGAGTATCGTCAGCATAAGAGTGGAAGTTTATCCCACGCTGTCCAATGATTTTACCAATTGGGAGCATATATATAGTAAAAATAATTGGTCCAAGCACTGAACCCTGTGGTACTCCGCAAGTAACCCTGAAGTATGAAGACGATTTGTCATGCACATTTACAAAATGAAATCTGTCAGACAGGTAGGATTTAAACCAGCCTAACGCTGTTTCTTTGATCCCTACAACATGTTCAAGTCTTTCTAAAAGAACATTGTGATCAACTGTGTCAAAGGCAGCACTGAGATCTAACAAGACTAGAACAGACACAAGATTCTTATCTGAGGCCATGAGAATATCATTTGTAACTCTCACTAATGCAGTTTCAGTGCTGTGATACTCTCTAAAGCCAGACTGAAATTCCTCAAACAGAGCATTAGTGATTAAATGCTCACATACTTGGATGGCCACTATTTTCTCCAGGACTTTGGATAAAAATGGAAGGTTAGATATTGATCTATAATTCATTGGGTCATCTGGATCCAGAGAAGGCTTCTGAAGTGAAGGTTTGATTACAGCAACCTTAAAATCTTGTGGTACATACCCATTTACTAAGGATAGATTGATTATATCTAGAATGGGGGCAGTAACCAAAGGAAATGCTTCTTTAAATAATTTGGTTGGGATTGGATCCAAAATGCAAGTTGAAGGTTTAGATGAAGCTAATATTTTTGATAACTCTGAAAGCTCAACTAGATCAAAACGGTTCAAGCACAGATGAGGTTCTACAGTCACCTCTGATGCTGCCTCACTTACTGAGGAAGAAGAAATTGCATTAGGGAGGATGCTAAAGATTTTGTTTCTAATAGAATTAATTTTACTTGTAAAAAATCCCATGAAGTCATTGCTGCTGAGGGCTAAGGGAATAGATGGCTCAGAGCTATGATTCTGTGTAAGTTTAGCAACTGTACTGAAAAGAAATTTAGGATTATGCTTATTCTCCTCAATTAGTGCTGAGAAATAAGCAATTCTAATTTGTCGAAGCTTATTTTTATAAAGCACAAGACTATTTTTCCAGGATAGGTAGGCCTCCTCATGGTGCGTGGAGCGCCATGTTCTCGCCAATTTCCTAGAGTTTTGTTTTAAGGCTCGTAAATGAGAATTAAACCAGGGAGCCAACTTCCTGTCCATAATTACCTTCTTTTTTAAAGGGGCAACATCATCTAATGCAACACGTAAAGAGGAATTAACATGATGAACTAATGCATCAATTTGTGAGGGGCTAGAAATGAAAATATTTCCCTCTGCTACATGCCTCTGAGATGCTGAGGACAGTAAAGATGGAACAGTTGATTTAAAAGATGCAACTGCGTTGTCAGATAGAGACCGACTATAGTGAAATTTACTTTCATGTCCCGAGAACTCAGTTATAAAAAACTCAAAGGTTATCAGAAAGTGGTCCGAGAGGACTGGATTATGTGGAAAGATTGTTATTTCCTCACACTCTATGCCATAAGTCAGCACAAGGTCTAATGTATGATGGCAGGAGTGGGTGGAGCTATGTATTCTTTGAGTAAAACCAATTGAGTCTAAGATATTACTAAAGGCTACATTGAGGCTATCATTTTCAATGTCCACATGAATATTAAAATCCCCCACTACAATGACCTTATCAGTATTTAGCACCATATCAGATAAAAATCAGAGATCTGATCCAAAAACTCAGAGTAAGGGCCTGGTGGACGATATAAAACTACAAACAAGAGTGGTTTTACAGTTTTGCAATCTGGATTAGGAAAACTAAGAATAAGATGTTCAAATGAACTGTAACTATTAATCTGTAAGGGACTGATTAATAAGACCGAATGAAAAATGGTTGCTACTCCTCCTCCTCGCCCTGTACTTTGAGCAATATGATGATTTAAATAATTTAAAGGAGTCGACTCATTTAAGCTAACATAGTCCTCTTGCTGCAGCCAGGATTCTGTGAGAGAGAGCAAAGAGATCTGATTATCACAAATCAAGTCATTAACTAACAAAGTCTTAGAAAAAATGGATCTAATGTTCAACAACCCACATTTAATTTTTCTAGTTTTCTGATCAGTTGAATTTGTTCTAATATTGATGAGATTTCCATGATTTGCTTTATTAAGCCTGATATCTAATCTGTGTGATTTTGGCCGTGGGCAGGACACTGTCTCTATGGGGTAGTGAGTGGGTGACAGTACAGAAGCTGCAGAGGGGTGTGTAAGACTATGACTCTGCTTCCTGGTCTGGACCCTGGGTAGTCTTGGAGGACTAGAAAGAAGAGCTGCTCCATCCAAATAGGGATGGATGCCGTCTCTCCGCATCAGACCAGGTTTTCCCCAAAAAGTTTTCCAATTATCAATGTAGCCCACGTTGTTTTCAGGACACCACCTAGACAGCCAGCGGTTGTAGGACAGCATGCGGCTAAACATGTTGTCACTGGTCTGATCGGGTAGGGGGCCAGAGAAAATTACGGAGTCCGACATTGTTTTGGCAAACTTACACACCAAAGCAACATTAATTTTAGTAACCTCCGATTGGCATAACTGGGTGTCGTTACCGCCAGCGTGAATAACAATATTACTGTATTTACGCTTATCTTTAGCCAGCAGTTTCAGATAAGATTTAATGTCGCCCGCTCTGGCCCCAGGTAAACATTTAACTATGGTTGCTGGAGTCTCTAATGCCACGTTTCTGACTATGGAGCTGCCAATGATCAGAGTCAGCTTATCAGTGGGTGCATCACTGAGCGGGGAAAATATGTTAGAAATGTGGACGGGTTGGTGGTGGCCCACGGGCTGGGTTCTATGCTTCCTGCGTACCGTCACCCAACTGGCCTGAGGTCCCGGCTGCTCGGGTTCTGCTGGAGGATCGCTACGGGGTGGTTCTGAGCTAGTTAGCCCCGCGCTAGCCAAGTAGCTACGGCTGTTTACGGGTTTTTCAACTGCGCTGATCCGGGACTCCAATTCCGTCA